>NC_136504.1:16028456-16045956 GCF_053919585.1 Euprymna scolopes | reverse complement strand
ATCGGTTTTTTATTGGCATAAGAGATTCAAGGAAGCCAAGGTGTATGTGGGGGGTTATAAGAGGTGTGAGACGAGTAAGGAAGTCAGAACACCAAAGTTCATTGGACAGATAAAGAATTTCATGCATAAGGACCGTCTTGTGTCTCTAGAGACAATAAATTCACAGTTTGATGTCAGTGTAGGAATTGTACACAATTATTCGCAAGGAACTGAAGATGCGGAACATTTGCGCAAAGTTTATCCCAAGGATGCTCAGAGAAGATCACAGACTATTTGACCAAAATGGACATCAAAACAGTTCCTCATCCTCCTTACAGTTCCAACCTTGCTCCCTGTGACTTTTGGTTATTCCCTAAGCTCAAAGAAAATCTTAAAGGCTGTCGTTAAACTCATGTAAGATGTAGATATAGTTCGGCCAATGTAAAAATACATTTTGCGGTTGTAGTTAAACAGGTAGTTTAAAATTCAAATATTGATTAATGAGAGAAATTAAGCTTTAAACAAAAACAAACGAAAATAGAAAGTATTTTTTTAAATTATTTTTGGTATCGGGATTTTTTTTCCGATTCCCATACTAATTCCGATAATACAAAATGTTCGGATTTTTCTGTTTCCTGATTTCGATTAATTGTCCAAATACTAGTTGTAAGCAAACATTCTGTACAGCTGTGTGATTTGGTACTAGTAAGGTGTTACGTGTCTTATGTGAACGAGTAACAAATTAAAATAAAAATAATAAAACTCAGAGTTAAAATAAGGAATTATTTATTTTAACATAAAAAAACATACAAATAATATTTACAAGTAAATACACTTTCTTAGTACTGCTGCTATAAGTGTTTCAGAATTTTTATACTTCCAAAATAAACTATTAAAGTTGTATAAAAAGTAATAGAAATTTTATTTTTTAATAAAACATTTTTTTACGTAATGAAAGCAATTGAATTTTACGAGTTAAATATTTTTCAATTTTTAAACTTTAAAAATCTATCAAAATGTTTCTATTGATTCAATTTTTACGATATTTTCAGGGTCAATGGGAAATTTTATGCTCTTTCCAATAAACTCAATATAATATTTTAGACAAACCTTTTTTTTAATTACCCCCCCCATTTTTAAATGTCTATTAAAAAGTAAATAATTAATTTACTCACCAAAGTTTTATATATCACAAATTGAAGATAAAAGATCAATAAATAATATATTCAAATTTAAAACAAAAAAAGAAGTGTTTTTTTTTAAATTTACCTATCCGAAGTTTAAAAACTTTTTTTTTTAAACCACGTTTTTTTTTTTTCTTTTTTTTTTTAATGAAACCTTGGTCATTGCTCCTTTGATTGAAAAAACAATTAGGGGTTGAATTACATTTTTCGAGTAGTTATAAGCTTGGAAAGATAGGGGGTCGAATTATTCAATATTTTTTCACGCATTCGTAAGGTCAGTTTCTGACACACCTACTGCTGCTTGGAAAGCGATTATAAAGTTCATAGCGATGATGGTAAAAGGGAGAAAATTTGTATAATCGCTTTATATTTGAATCTAAAGGGTTCCAGGTTTGCGCGCCATTGCCTCTCTACAACTGTGGCCACTTATTTCTTTGTCTTTCTACACCGTTATCACAAGCAGATATGTCACAGTTGATAAATCCTGGAATGAAATCAAACTAGAATAAGTAGTGCTAGTTGTTATGACCCAGCGGATCACAAGTAATTACTAATTTAATGTATTTTTCTCTTCGTTTTTAACGCATCCCAGATACTCATCTTTTGTTCTCACCATTTTCTATTTCGTTTATTTCTTTAATTTATTTCACATTAGTTTTGTTTTCTAATTTACTATAATTTTTTCTACTTATCCGAATTCTTTATTCTATTTCCTGACAATCTTTCATTTGTTCTCTATCCATGGATGACCATTACCCCAAAACGATTTAGAATGCTTTCATCGTTAAACAACAATTTTTTTTTTATCTCCGCCATTAAATTTTTCTTGTGTAATTTTAATATTGTAAACGCCATATCGTTTTTAGTTATGCTGCTTGCCAGTAACATGTTGCCATAGCATTTTTAGTCGCGTGCAAGCGACTATATAAGTCACTCCGTCGGTCGGTCGGTCGGTCAGTCGGTCGGTCTGTAACACTTTTGTGCTTGGCCTTTTTGGTTAAGATCAAAGGTCTGTTGTTAATAGATGCTCTTCTTAGCTTTTTAAGCTTTTCTTGGCCTTTTCACTGTATTTTTAACATGAATAAAGGATTTAATATCTCAAAGTGTAGTATCTGTTCTTACTACATGCTGTACTTATTGTGATATAAAGTGGGGGATCACTTTTCTGTATTAATGTAATGTAAAATGATCATCCACTTTACAACCAGTCAGTCTCAAAGCCATTCAAGTCATTCTCTAGATTATTTGAGTTGTTTTTGAAGGATTCCAGTTATTTTTTAAGCATTCAAGTCATTCTTAAAATCATCTAATTCGTCCTTAAGTTCATTAAAGTCATTCTAAGTCATTTACTTTTTATTTATTTAAGTCATTTCAGCCCATTTTTCGGTCATTTTAGTTTATATTTAAGAATTTCATGTCAATCCTACATTCACACATTCATTACACGAGAGCACGCGACTAATGACTATCGGCCTTGTTTTTTTAAGAAAAAAATCGGCAACTCTTTGCCATGAGCTGTCCCCGGATTTGGATTTTTTTAATCATTTTGTGCATTAACATTTACAAGAAGACGTCTTTCACAATTGCGTAAACCAACATCTTTCAATGAATATATCATTGATCTTGATCACTGATCACTTCCTCTTCTTTCATGGCGCTTTCAGAATCCGCTGGATGGTTATTTATCTCCCACCAACAGCAGGAATATGTGATACAAGGGTCGGAAAGCGGCGATTGGAGAACCAACGCCCCTGAAGAGGAACACTATGGCCTACAAAAAATATCTGGGCATTCCCATTTGCACTTCTTGGTAGAGGCATCTCAGGCGATTAGCAATAAACTAACTCTTTCTCAACGATAGTCGACAAGACCTCCTAGAACTAACATGACTAGCAACATAGCGTTGTCAAAAAGAGAAGAGGCCATTAAAAAATGGTCTATACTTTTTTGTTCCAAACAAGGCACAGTGCCACTTATGCGACCATATTAGCAGGGACACTATGTAGGAAGTTGATCGGTATATTTAAATTTCTACATATCAGTACAGTCAGAGAAGCATGAGACTGGGGGGAGGAAATTCCAAAGTCGAGCAGTTCGAGGGGAAAAAAACTATTAAAGTTGAAGGATTTCCGGCATCTAGGGATTTCAACAGTGTACGGGTGGGATTTTCCTGCTTATCAGGTTAGTAGACTCTGTTGGCTTTGGTGTCGGTGTTCCCAACAGTTTGAATGATAACTCTCCTAGAATTGACATCATTCCTCGCTTCTTTCAATAATTTACGTTTTCGCTACAGACGTTCACCTTCGAGATATCGCGACGGTTTTCTCTGGAATTTATGTGAAAACATGCCTCTTTAGGATTCCACTACCCTCTGTGCCTTTTCAGCGAAGGTCAGGTTGATGTTCTTTTTCCTCGGTTTTTCCATCCTCCCAAACATTTAATAGACATTTTTTTAATGTGATATAAATCGATATATATATATGAGTATAAAAGTTTTGTTATATAGTGAAGAAAGAAAATGAACGTGCATGCATAAAAAAATGGAAATAAAATGAAACGTTGGAAGAATAGAAGGGTCACCAGTTAGCAAGTGCTAACGCAAAACATAAACAGATTTTTGTAAATGAAGAATTGAAAAATAAACGAAATTTTATAACAAAACGTTGTGAATATGGATTATCTCCTCTTTGATAATCCGAGCTATAAAATATGTACATTTCCGCTTGTCAAGTAGACGAGTAGTAAGATTCTTAATTGAATAAAAGATTACTAGACGGAATCTTTCGTCCTGTTTTCGTTACAATGTATTCAATTAAGAATGGAACAATTTATGCGACCGGAGCGATTTACAACAGATCCAGAAAGCGATTTAGCCGTCAAGTGCTGGAAACATCAGCAGGAAACATTTACAAATTTCATCGAGGTTCTATATTCAGAAAGACCGGGGCGTTCCATCAATAATTGTGCGCTCCTAACCAACTATCTGTCTCACACAGTCAACGAAATTATCTCGGATTGCGTTATCTACGAAGAAGCAATCGATGTACTGAACGCTGCATACATGAAGCCAAAAAAAAAAAAAAGATATTTTCTAGACACCTACTTACGACTCGCCGATAAGAAGCAGGCGAAACACTGGACCATTTCCTTAAGAGCCTTCGGACACTGGGCAAAGATTGAAACTTCTGCCCAATGATGGCATTAGAAGCCTAAAAGCAACAAATTTTGGACGCCTTCATTAACGGCTTCCGTAATGCTCAAATAAGACAACGTCTTGAGAATAAAACCCTAACACTTAGAACAGCCCCCGAGCAAGCCTGTACTTTCGAATGTGCTATACAGCAGTCGTTCTAATTTACAACCAAACACATTGGGTGCTGCTCTAAACGCACTTATTCCTACTGCTCCATATGACGATAGTCCGACGAAGCTTCAAGAACAATCGGTCACTGCCACTTTAAAAAGAGACACCTGCTATTTTTGTGGCTTATCTAAACATCCAGAGATACTTGATGTTATAAATGTGGAAAAATGTCATTTTTCAAAGGTATGCAAATCTTCTAAAATTCGATACAAAGTCACTCGTCAAAATACATCATTAACTTAAGCCGCCTCTCCAGAATGCATTTCAAAAAACTATTGTAAAAGTGAAAATTAACGGGAGATGTACGAATGCTTTGCTCGATACCGACAGCTCAGAAAATTTTATCAAAGAAAGCTTGGTAAACCCCCGCCCTCAGCAGAGTAACAATGGCAAACGCGTCATTGTCTGCACAAGTAGTTATTGTTTGGTGGACTTACTATTTAATGACGTTTCTTAAAAAAGCACTAAATTATCCGTGATAAGAAAAACCTTTGTTGTGAAATAATACTGGGACACGATTTTTTACATCAACACTCACAGTTTTAAATTCCGTTTGGCGGTTCAATGCCCGCATTGAAAATTTGTGAATTGGCCACAGCAAAAATCCAGTACCCGTCGCTTTTCGAAAGCCTAACTGAAAACTGAAAACCCATAGCAGTGAAAAGCAAACGTTTTTCTTATAATAATTAAAAAAAAAGTATTGACTCTAAGATAAAAAAAAATACTACTCGGGGAGGATATAATTGAGCCTAGCAAATCACCCTGGAGGACTCAGGCAGTTCTAACCACTTCTGAAAACCCAAAAAAAAAAAAAATGGTTATAGATTACTCCCAAACCATAAATAGATTTAGTCGTTTGGATTGGACAAAACTTCTGGGGTATACCATAAGCATACCGGACGCAGATCGATTGAAACCTTTACTTCAGATGCCTGTTCCTCACAATCGGCCTTCCCTTTGACGTGCTATGGACATGTTTGCTCACTACTCCCAATGGATTGCATTGTTATCAGTAAAGATACATTCATTAACACAAGTAGAGACGTTTCCTCTGTCCCGTCAAGTCATTGAGGCATTTGAGGGACCGAAAAAAGATATTGCAAAATCAGCAATTACAACAATAAACCAAAATATTCCTCTGGTTGTTGAAACGGATGCGTTAGACTGTGTTATTGCTTTTTCTTTGAGACAAGCTGGTCGTCCTGTAGTCCTTTTTTCAAGGACCCTCTCACAGACTGAACGACGTCACCCCGCAATTAAAAAGGAAGTATTCGCCATAGTCGAGGCATTAAGAAAATGGCAGCACTACCTGGTCGAACGCCACTTTAAACTTATTACTGACCAAAAATCAGTTGCTTTTATGTTCAACTCTAAGCAAAGCAAAGAATGAGATAGAAGCGAGGTGGAGAATTGAACTATCTTGTTTCTCTTTTGGTGTCAGCTACCGACCCGGCAAGGAGAACTTAACAGCTGATACACTGTTAAGAGTATGTTGTACGGCATAGAGCGGGGACGAACCCCGAACGTTACATAACAATCCCCGTCACCCGGGCAAGTCTATGACAAGGGTTGCTTTCTTAAAGTCCTACACCATCAATATCTGCAACAGAGAGATGAAACTTCCAGATTATGAATGCATAAGTTCATTCATCATAACAATGCAATCCCTACTGATCTATTTGGATGGAATAAAAAAATAAGAGGCATTAATTTTGGAACGCTCCTCGTAGTATTCCACGTACGAAACCTCTTTTCGCATAAACTCATATTCTCTCTCTATCCTTCTCTCCTCTTCTCTCACTCTTTCTCTCACACAAACACATACACACACACACGCACACACACACACACACACACACACACACATATATATATATATATATATATATATATATATATATAAATAAATATATAAATTTCATTCGCTATTCTCTGTTTGTCTTTCTTTATTTCTGTTATAATTTTCTTTGTTTATTTCTATGGCTTTTTTCTCTTTTTCTTGCTTTTTTTTTTGCTTTAATCTTTCTTTTCTTTGTTCTTTCTTTCTTTGTCTCTGTGTTTTTGTTCATTTCTTTCTTTGTTTTAGTTTTTATTACCCCCCTCCAACCTGTTCTTTCTTTACTTCTAACCCCTACCAACTCGTACTCTCATTGTCACCAATGTTTCCATAAACAATATTTATGACCATGAATCCACAGACAAGATTTAGAAACACCGAAAGAACGCCGCCATTTTACCCCGCCCGACCCGCACGTGGGCGATTAGCAAATAAAAAGAAAACATTCCATTATTCATCGTTCATTTCCAACGATTCATCGAGCCAATATCACCCCACAGCTTCCACCCGACATGGCTTTCATACTTCCCGGATTAAATGAACTTAAACTTTCTAGCTTTCAAGTTTGACCATTGTCTTAAATGGCGTTCAAGCTAAATTCGCCATCTTTCTTTTTTTATTTTCGGCCATTCTCTCATCATTCAACGTTTCGTCACCGTCTTAAAGCTATCATTCTCTATTCATTTATTTATTTATTTATTTTTGTTTTTGTGCATGTTTTTGTGTGTATGTGTTTGCGTGTATGCGTTTGTGTGTATGTGTTTGTGTGTATGCGTTTGTGTTTATGTGTTTGTGTGTATGTGTTTATTTTCATTTTAATTGCGTCCACGATTATCTGTAAATGGTTCTGTTTGCGAACCGTAACACTTCAGTTTGAACTAGCATTTGCTGAAAGCGTAGATTGAACCAACGCAACTTAATTCAGACGCGTCCAAGTATTATTTGGAGGCTGTGTCTATTTGTCGCACTGTCATGTGTTCGTTTGAAATATTAGGTTGGTGCAAAAATAATGTCGTTTATATATATAGTTGAACGTCAAAATAAGACATTTTTGTACCACCCTAATAGCATTGTATCACAAAACGCTACGATCAAATTTTATCTTAGAGCCTCTGTTCGTTGTTCAGTTATGTTTGAAAAGCCATTTTCGTATGACTTTTACGCATAAATTCGAAATAGTATTTTTGCTGGTCTATCACGCGTAAATTTGAAATAGCATTTTCGTCTAGCTGTCACACGTAAGTTTCAAATAGTATTTTCGTCTGTCACGCGTAAGTTTGAAATAGCATTTTTCTTGTCTGTCATGCGCAAGTTTAAAATATCATTTCCATCTCTTTATTACGCGTAAGTTTTAAATAGAATTTTCGTCTGTTTGTCTGTCACACCTAAGTTTAAAAAAACATTTTCGACTGTCTGTCAAACGTAAGTTGGAAATATCATTTTTTTTGTTTGTTTGTCTGTCGCAGGTAAGTTTGAAATAGCATTTCCGTCTGTCTACCACAAGTTCAATGTAGAATTTTCGTCCGTCTTTAGGATTAAATTTGAAATAGCATTCTCGATTGTCTGCCACATGTAAATTTCAAATATGCCTCAACTTCGCCACGGGCCCCAAAGGGCTATTTATGCAGCGCAGTTGATAGAGACGTTGGATATCTACGGTTCCAGATGAGAATTGTCTGAAGATAGCGGTTTCAATCCTACCCAAAGCCGGCCAGAGGCTTACTTGGCCAAAAACGTGGTAAGACGACAACAATTATGAATCACAATGATTGCTGGAATGCAGTTAGGAGATTTGAAGTGCCTATCCGTCGCGGTTACCACCTGACGAAGGCTAGAGAAATACTTGGCCGAAACGTTGTGAAACAACAACTAATAAAGGTGAGAATAATTGTCCTTGTTATTAACTTAAACTCCTTCTGGTTGATTCATGTAGATTTCTTGTTGCAATTCACCATTTAAGAATGCATTGGTTATGTCTAATTAATGTTGATTCGGGTCAAACTGTGTTGTTAACACAATAACAGTTCGCATCAATTCAAATCATATAACTGGGCATAAAGTATCATCATAGTCAATGTCGTGCTTCTGAAGAGAACCTTGAGCTACGAGTCGAGATTTACGGCGTTTTATTTTTCCGTCAATATTATACTTTTGTTTAAACCCCCACTTGTTACTAATGGCTATTCGTCCACTGGTTCCTTACTTTATTAGTATGTAAAGAAAAATATCAATTTCCATTTTGTTCTTCCATTCATTTTTCTCGGTACTGGAAAATGCTTCTTCCTTTATCTATGGCTCATTTAAATTACGAGCAACGTACACTCATTCACCATACTGATCTTAATTCATCTTAATTCTTGATGTTCTTTGGGGTCCTGTCACCTCCTGTGGTTTTTAATCGGGTATTGTTACCCCACGCGTGTTTTAATTATCATCATCTTAGTTGGTTGGTTGGTTGGTTGGTTGGTTGGTTGGTTTTACAGTATATCAACCCTTTTCGAGCTATTTAATGCCAAATCCAGTGATTCTGAAGAAAAATATTTTAATAGGATATATTTGTTTTGTTTTGTTTTTTAAAGTCAGTTTTTTATTTAACCCATAGTTGGGACCCTAACAGATACTACCAGTCCTCAAAGCCCGCAAGCTGGGGCCTCACCATCGGATATAGGTTAAGGTCATATCCAAGACCACATCATAGTTTTCTTAATATTTAATTTCTACTGGAAATGGATTATAACTTCCTATCTTTCGTGTTCTGTTATTGAATTTGATTCGTTGAAGATGACAAATCTGTTATGGAATACTCTCAATTTTATTGTATCATAGAGTCTGTATTCCTTAATCATAATACCATATCCCAAGAATATTACTCCCCTTTGCTTTGGAATCCAGTTTCTGTCTTTCATCCTTCGGTATGTAGACAAAAGCATTGCATTAAAAAAAATGCATAAATATATCACATTCGGTTTGTAACACTTTCATACTTCATATGATGTCATACCTTGTACTGCATTTGTTGGGCTTCCAACATTTGTTAGGCAGCTTCGAATCCGATAGCATTACTCGCACTGTTTCTACCAATATTCGGTTCATTCTTTCAGCTACCCTGTTTTGCTGTGGTGTTTTAGGAACAGTATATTCATGCAATATACCTTCCTTCTTTTAATAATTTCCAATTTTTCTTTAAGTGTACTCCCGCTATTATCAGTACGTAGAGTATTAACATTTTGACCAGTTGATTTCTCGACCACGGATTTTCGTTCCATGTACGTTTTTAATAAAACACCGCTCCTGTGCTAAAGTACATAAAACCATACAAATCTTGATTTATCATCAATAAATGTGACAAAATATTCATCTCCACCAAACTATTTTGTCTCTATTCTTTCTCAAACATCGCTATGTACAATTCTGGGGAGTTGAGTGGCTCGCCTTCCACCAGATTTTGGAAACGAGGAACGATGTTTTCCATCCAAGCATGGTTCCAAAAAGTTGATATCCTTGGTTACATCATAGTCAAGACCTTGTTTGTCTTTTACTAAGTTCTGTAAGGTGGCGAAAACATATATTCCAAATTTCCTCTGTTGTGTTACTACCTGAGTATGTAATTGCTGCATGGGCTGCTTACTTAACTTCACTGCAGTTTAAGTAATATGTTCCCAATTTTTGAACCTTTGCTTGTCATCAAGAATTTGACAATTTGACAATTTGATTCAGTAAATATGTATGTCTTTACAGATTTAGTATTAGGTTGGTGCAAAAATAATGTCATTTTTAACTTGTTAAATTGAACATCAGAAAATGTTATTACTCTTGCACAAACTTACAAACTGAAGACACACCTAATAAATTATAAGATAATTTGGGAACATATAGAATCGTATACAACTTACATCGTTGGCGTTTTTCCTTTTGTGCACTCACTTTTAGTTCTATTGTCCTTACTCCTAATGCCTTGACTGAGAATCCGTCACCTAGGGTTATTTCTACTGCTGCATCCAATTTCTTTAAATTAGTAAATTTTTTCATAATACTTGTGATACGTTGCTACAGAATCCACACTCCACTCTTTTTATTATTAGACAACAATGCATGATGTTAAGGTTCAACAACGTTTTAATTATCCAGCGTTTTTTTTTTTCCGGGTGATTGAAACTCTCTTTTGTATCGTCACGAAAGCAATCGACAATCATGTTTAACGTGTCCACGTTTTCCACAGTGATAACACTTGGCTTCTCATTTGCTTCTGTGATGCTTTGACGTCATATCTTTCATTTCAGTATTATTATTTACCCTTTCTTGTATACTGGTTTCTTCATACAACAATCTTTCAGTCATTAACATTCACTTGGAAACATCCCGACTTGCTTAGAGTGCTGTTATTAACATGTTATAAGAATCTGTAAATCTACCTAGAAGATACACAACTCTGTCCTCTTTACCAATTGAATCGCCAATGACTGCCAACTCATAAAATATTCCAACATCTTGATGTGTTCGTGAACAGTCACCTTTTAATTTGAAGGAATATGATTTCTCTTCAACGCTAATTTGTGAGTCCACTTTTTGTTTGTTTGTTTGTTTGTTTTTTAATTAATCAACCAATTTCTTTCAAACGACTGCAGGGTCTTCAGGGTCTCCAATTAAATATAACAGTGGCGGTTACACTGAGAAGACAATCGTCGCTAAATCACGATCCCTCATCTGTAAATATGCTGCGTTTGAATACTTACCTAGGCTTTTTTTCGGGAACAACCTCCGTTCCATTCGCGATGCTTCATAAAACATCATTAATTAATGTCATTTTCTATTTATTTTCCAAGTCAAATAATTTATACCATTAAGCGGCACGAAGTTTTGTTTCCATGGTCTTTATACGTTATAAACGACACATAACTTTTATTACAACCGACAATTCCAGATGGTCGAAAACAAAGTTCAAACGAAGCTTGTTATTTTTTTATCGTCGATATGGTGTTAATTTAACTGGGCCAATATAACCTCTGTTAGTTAATTATTAAAGGCATAAATCAATAAAATAAAACGTACCTTGTTTTAAATAAACTGCAGACTGTTGGACATACGATTTCAAAATAAAACACGCGTAGACATATTTTGCGTTTAACACATACAGAAGGCACGTTAGGATACGACCTGCTTTTACTTTTTTAAGATACTCATCGTACACGTTTATTGCCCCTTAGAACAACGAAAAATAAGAGTGTCTTTATATCATTGAAAATATGGAAAAGGCGAAGTGTTGTAAAAATGTTCCAAGAAAAACAAATCTAGCAACATTGATAATTTCAACGTCACACATCAGTTGAAATAACATTTTCGTCCGTCTGTCACACGTAAGTTTAAAATAGCATCTTCATCCGTCTGTCATACATAAGTTTGAAATAATATTGTAGCGAGGCCGTTACACTTTACTTTAGTAATTCATAAAAATAAAACTGGAAATAAATAAATAAAAATCCGGGTCGGCATTTTTTTTTCTTTCTTACAAAATTTTTTTTATTACCGTTAATTGTCAAACCACTTAAAAAGTTTCTCGCTGTCACCTGTTCATTTTAGCCTGACACGCGTTTCTCTTTCTTCCGACCGCATTCTACGCACAGCCGGCCCATTCTCATATTTACTTTCAAAGTCCGTCTCCTTCGGCGCCGAATTTGTTTCTTTCCGAGCACGTGGTGCATTTTTCTCTTGTTCTCTTTTTCTTCTCGCGCACACTTCCTAATTTACATATACCTTTTTTCGGTTGCTGCTGTTAATCTCTTTGCAAGCCAGCCATTCTTTGCTGCTGATGATAATTTCCCATGCGTCAATATGCACTATGTTACAGTATTTTCGTCTATCTGTCAAAAGTAAGTTTGAAACAGCATTTTCGTCTGTCTGTTACACGTAGGCGTTGAAAGCATTTTCAGATACGCTTTTGACTCTTTATAGGAAGCTGTGTCCGTCCGTTGCTTTTTTTACGCTTAAATTTGAAATCGGATTAATTGAAGACATCTTAAAATGTCCAGCTTTGTTGCGCTCCCTTACAGTTCATCTCTTCCTCTTTGTGCTCTATTGCGGCGTTTGCCTTAGTTTTACTCGATTCGACCTTTTCTTTTTTTTCTTTCTCTTTTCTTCTTTAGTTCTTTAGTTTTTTACACGGTGATTTATTTTCTACATTTATTTTTCCTTTCCCTTCTTTTCTGCACAATTTTCTGCTGTCGTTATTTCTATTTTAGCGAAAGTTTTGTCATTGTTTTAATATAAAGTCTTGTCAGAGAATCGTCTTTTGTTTCTTATTAGACACAACTTTTTTCGTTGTCTCTGAAGGATTTTTTTTTATAAAAAATAAACCCAACATTTTTCTTTCTTTTACCTGCACGGACATGTTTGGTGTTGTATTTTAAATAATTCATAGCCAGCAAGGGAAATAAAATGTATTACGTTTCTGCCCTGTTTTATTTTTATTTTATTTTTTAGGCAGTAACTCTCACTCCTCCCACCTCTACGTCTTAAGCGCATGGTAATATTTCTTTACCGTTATTTCAGTCGTCGTTGTTATCCCATTCCATTTAATGTGACGAAGGGAACCAACTATTTGTCATGACTAAAATAAATTTTTCGTTTTCTTTTAATAATATACCCTTTTCTTTTGTTTCTCTTGTTTTTTTTACGGCATATCAACCATACATTTTTCGATATACCAACTATACATTTTTTTATATACCTGCAATACTTTTTAGACATATTAATCATACATCTTCACATATGAACCATATATTTTTAGATATATTAACTATAGGTTTTTTTCGACATATCCACTATAAATTTTTCGACATTATTAAATATACATATTTTTTACATATTTTGTACACTTTTTAAACATATCAACTATATGGTTTTTGACATATCAATCAGATATTTTTCGATATTTCATTTCTAATTTTCGACATATCAAGCATATTTTTTCGACATATCAAGCATAATTTTAACAACATATCAATCATACATTTCTTGACATATCTACCATACATTTTTCGACATATCTACCATACATTTTTCGACATATCTACCATACATTTTCGACATATCTACCATACATTTTTCGACATATCTACCATACATTTTTCGACATATCTACCATACATTTTTTGACATATCTACCATACATTTTTCGACATATCTACCATACATTTTTCGACATATCTACCATACATCTTTCGAAATATCTACCATACATCTTTCGAAATATCTACCATACATCTTTCGACATATCTACCATACATTTTTCGACATATCTACCATACATTTTTCGACATATCTACCATACATTTATCGGCATATCTACCATACATTTTTCGACATATCTACCATACATTTTTCGAC
This sequence comes from Euprymna scolopes, assembly GCF_053919585.1. Lineage (NCBI taxonomy): Eukaryota > Metazoa > Mollusca > Cephalopoda > Sepiida > Sepiolidae > Euprymna > Euprymna scolopes. The sequence goes on along the minus strand of NC_136504.1, from coordinate 16,032,209 downwards.
ATATCTACCATACATTTTTCGACATATCTACCATACATTTTTCGACACATCGATCATACATTTTTCGACATATCGATCATACATTTTTCGAGATATCGACCATACATTTTTCGACATATCGACCATACATTTTTCGACATATCGACCATACATTTTTCGACATATCGACCATACATTTTTCGACATATCGACCATACATTTTTCGACATATCGACCATATATTTTTCGACATATTAACCATAAATTTTACTTACATGTTAATTATAGATTTTGCGACATACCAGCCATAACTTTTTTCGACATTATAAACTATACATTTTCATAAACTTTTCCTTTTCTTTTAATAATATACGTGTTTTTTTTTGTTTTTTGTTTCTCTTGGTTTATGACATATCAAACAATTTTTAAAACATATCAACCATATTTTACGACATATCAGCCGTACATTGCTAGACATATAAACCATGTTTTACATATTAATTTTAAATATTTTTGACATCCTAATATTTTTACGACATATACGTTATATTTCCATATATCAAGCATAATTTTTCCAAATATTAACAATACATTATTTCGACAGTTCAACCGTAATTTTTTCGACAATTCAAGCATAGTTTTAACGCTATATCAACCACACATTTTTTCGACATATTGACTGTACATTGCAACTGTAATATATTCAGTACATCTAGCATAATTTTATGGACATATTAAGCATAAGTGTAACGACATATCAACCTTAAATTTTTCGATTCCAGATTCAATATTAAATTCATGGGTGAATAGTGGCTTTGTAAAGATACAGGATGCTCCCAGGTGTGGATAATGGTAGAGGGAGCTCACCTTCCTCGCAACATTCATAAGCTTTTTTTCTGGTTTATATTAATGCAGCGACGATTGGATCTGGAATTAATATCAGAGCTGAATAATTCAGATCCAATTTCAATACTAAAACAACTGGTTGTAAAATAAAAATGTATTTTATGTTAATAAACATTCTGTATATATATATATATATATATATATATATATATATATATATATATATATATATACTTTGGGGGGCATCACTTATCAAGGCCCGAAGCCACTCGAGGATGAGGGTTAATGAATGTAAAGTGTAGTAATCGTCAATATTGTAAATTGGGTAGAATGTGATTATTTTTGGAGACAGCTTAACAAGAACTTGTTTACATTGGATTTGAAGACGACCATGTTGTATTCAACCAGGAAGCAGGTCAGCGGAACAATGTTCAACAGACGGGCAGTTCTGAAAACGAAGCTTTGTTTATGAATACTACATTTAGATTTAAGCGCAGTTAGAGACAGGGGGAATCGTCTTTGCTTTTATAATTTTATTGCAAAAGTGCGTTATGAATAATTTTTTTATAGGTGTTCCGCGAAAATGTAAACCAAACTCAATAGTGTGCCGCCATGATAAAAAGGTTGGGGACCACTGCTATAATCAGTAGCACACGACGTGTTTTAGGTATAAAAATAATGCGGATAGACAATTCAGAGTTGTTGTTTTTTTTTTTGTTTTTTGTTTGTTTTGTTTTTTTTTCTGTATTAACTTTTAAATGGCAGTTTTCGCCTCCATCTACTGTCTAGAAAATATTTTTGCACACGGCAACGTATAAAAAGGAAAGGAAACGAAGCGATTGCTTTTAATGAAACACTTTTCTCAGTCAAGTGGAAATATCGAACGTTCCAAATGGCTAGAAAGAGAATAGCTAAGTGGGAAGGGAGATGTTGCTGGAGGGTAGATGGAGTGCGCTGCCGATGATCCCTCTTTTTCCTGTGTATACATGTGTGTGTGAAACAAAAATAATCCAGTTCTTTGATGTAACAGTGGCGCATTTTATAAGTAATGCTGGTAATAGTCAGCTAACATACTCCCTAACTTCCGGTGTGTCTGCTACCGGAAGCGGTGACAAAGCAAATCAGTTCTTTTGCTTTTTTTTCTCTTACGCCTTTATCTCCCCTATGCATGTACTCCTTTTTTATGACGTTTTTCCGATCGTTCTTTCTTTTTATTTAATAATAATTAGAAAATGTTTTTCGGTCTTATTTTAATTAACAATTAAAAGCGTTACTTGGCCCTCGGGTCAAGATTAAAGTGTAGTATCTGTTCTTCAGATGCTGCACTTCAATTTTTTGTTCTCTGTCAGTCAGTGGAGGAGAAATCCTTCACTACTGGGACAATTTTTATTTTAGTTCCTTTTCTCCACATAAAAAAAAACGATCCTGGTGTCTAACTCTGTCTCGTAGGGAGGCATTGTAAATAGGAACAATTATTGAAATTAACTGGGGGGGTTAAGCAATTATTGAAAACACGTTTAAAATTTAATTACAAGTTATTGAAATTAGTTTTACTTTTTCTTTTTGAGAATTATTGAAAACACGTTTTGCGCTCTTTTTTTAAACAGAATTATTGAAAACACGTTTAAAAAATTTTTTAAGTAATGAACTAGTTTAGTTTATGAAGCAACGCCCGCCACGAAATTGGGCATCACCTACAGAGTACTGAAAGACCTATTAGACGAAACTAATTTTTATTGTATATTTTTTCAATAATGTCTTTTTTCTTAGATTTTATTTCAATAAATCGATTCACAATAGAAATACTGAAGAACAATAAAAGTGAAGGAACTTATTTGCCTTGTCACCGCTTCCGGTAGCAGACACACCGGAAGTTAGGAAGTACGTTAGCTGACTAAAACCGTAATGTTTTCGTTTCGCTTAAATACTTGAAGTTTGCCTTTAATCCTTAAATCAAACCAGAATTTAAAATAGCTGAAGTATCAGTGTTCATTTGTGCTGATTTCTAAACCGAGGGAACACACGCATTTTTCCTAATGCGCCCCTGTCCTATAATGAACCGAAATCCAATCCTTCTAAACTAAAATAATAAAAAAAAAAGAAAATGTGTTTTTAATATTACATCTACTATCTATTCTACTAACTCAATCTTATGTCATCCCCCTCTAGATTAAAAAAAAGGCAGGGGTAAAAGAATCCATATACTTTTGAGTCAAGAATAACGAGGGGGGCTGAAGAGGATGCGGCATCAGTAGATAAGCAAGTTAATAGATGCCTGTAGCAATCAAGACACTTAAGCTCAGAATGGCGCTATCCGCACTTAGACTTTTGCTGTGTTGCCCAAAGCAAAGATGCAGGCAATACGCATGCGCACATTTGCACTCGTATTTTTATGCGTGTTATTAGAGTTAATTGTTTTCCAGACACAGCAATGATGTGAGAGTATATGGATTACAAACGTAATATAATAAACATGTATGCGTAGTAATAATAATAATAATAATAATAATAATAATAATAATACATTCATATACATAGGCTTTATAATTATACTTTTAAAATAAGACAATCCTTCCTAATTCATGTACTAACAGCCCTTGATAACTTCGTTCGTAACAATTAGTAATTGGATGATTCCAATATTCTTCCCGATTCTGAGACAATTGCCGATTCTGTTCTAAATTCTCGACTCTGATACAGTTACTGATGCTGATTCTTTTTAAATTTCTAAATATAGAGTGCTTTGGGGAGGGGGGACTGTAAAAAATACTACGTAATGTGCTCATAGAAATACACTTGTGAGGGGATGATTTATAGATTTTAGTTTTACTGGTAGTTAAAACCAATATTTATCATTTCACCGTTGATGCGAGCCATGGAAAATTAAGTTTTAAACAAAAACAAACAAAAATGTAATTACAAGAATCG
>NC_136504.1:15990956-16023456 GCF_053919585.1 Euprymna scolopes | reverse complement strand
TTTTGATCGAAGTACATCCCATTCATTGTGCAAGTTAAACTACTGTTCTCATCTTGGAGAAGAGTAGTTTTAATAATCAAAATAACAAAAATTATGAATCCTCATCTCAAAAATTCGAAAATTGCATGCGTTTTTTTTAACTACACTTAATAGTGTCTGTGTAAGTTATAAAATTTATGAATGAAAAAATAAAATAAGTAAAACACGCCCTGCAATAACTGTATAATTAACCATTCGGATATCAGTATTGATATTACTACTACTACTACTACTACTACAACTAATACTACTACTAATAATACTACTACTACTAATAATAATAATAACAATAATAGTTTATATTTATGCGTGTATATATATATTATACATATCCATTTTCAGTATTTACTTCAATAGTGCTCAATACATAAGTAGAGCTATATGAGTATATATATATATATATATATATATACATATATGTATACATATATGTATATATATGTATATATGCATATATATGTGCATATATGTATATATATGTACGTATGTCTGTATGCATATATATATATATATATATATATATAATCGCATTGACACATCGGTTCTCGTCAGATCACTGAACTTGTCAATTAAACGACTTCTTCGTAATTATTTACTTTTGTCTCAGTCCTGTCCTAAAATAGTACCTACTTTTGACAGTTTTCTGTCGTGTTCATATGATCCGCTTTAAACCCCAAAAAATCAACAAAATAAAAGAAAGAAAGCGAAATGATGACAAATTAAGAAATAAGATAAACTCAACTCACGTCTTCTAAAAAAAAAAGACAAAATACAAATGGGAGAATATTCAGTCAGAATTTAAGAATAATCCAGAAGAGAGAAAAAAAGAAACAGAAAATATTGGATGAATCAATTCGGTTAGGTTTTTGTTGAGTAACTTTGACGGATCCGATGTCTACACGCAAAGCGATGACAGGTCTAGAAATAAACGTCACTCGGTTGAACAGCACCGGTTTATTAGCCCGATCTCCTGACGAGTTTTGAAGTTATTTAAAACAATAAAATAGAACACAAAATGACCAAGGTATAATATAAGACAAGTGGGGACTGGCGAGTCTCAAAATCGACAGGGATAAATGTCCATGTGAACTTTCATGGGGTTTAGCTTTGCGTGGAAAAAATAATTACCAATCCAAGATGGCGGACTTGTTCTTGAGACTTGTTAAGACACAAGGAAAACATTGCCACCTGATGAGATTTGCGTGGGTGATTTTTTTGCAGATGCTTTCTCGTAACTTTGGGAGATTTTTTCAGTTTGGTTTGGCTGTTTTATTTTACGACATATCAACCTTTTTTAGATAATCAAATACCGAATACAGTTATTTTTTAAAAAAAGGGGGGGTTACGCTTCGTGTTCTTTATATCTTCAAATATTTATTCATAGATTTCGGATTGGCTGTTTTATTTTACAGCTTATCAACACTTTCGGGTTATTGAATGCCGAATACAGTAATTTTGTAAAAAAAATATTTTATGCTTTAAGTTTTTTATATCTAAATATTTATTTGAGGAGTTTGGTTTGGGTGTTTTGTTTTATGGCTTATCAACCCTTTTTGGATAATTAAATGCCGAATCCAATAATTTTGGATGGAAAAAAATAAGTTTTATGCTTCAAGTTCTTTATATCATCAAATATTTATTCATGTTGTTTGGTTTGGTTGTTTTTGTTTTTTTACCTTTACAAAACATGGTTATGTTTTGCAAAGGAAAAGAAATGTTCGGTATGTGTTGATTCATACCAAAGACTCACAAAATAGTATCTGATGGCTCTTTTTTAAACACTCAGCATTTTAAGATGAAAATTCTATTTAAGAAGTCATTGATGGGCAGAAATCTGAAGTTCATAGTATTATTCACTCTAGGCCCAACTCTCTGATCTTCGTCGGCGACCCCCGAAATCATATTCTTCGTTCATTCGTCGACATCTATGCAGCTGATACTAGCATCCATGGCAACTCTCCAAAGGTCGATAAGGAGTAGGATCTTGCTGATTCTCTCTCCTCCGAGCTGGAGCGTGTGGTATAATCGTGTAAAAAAATGGCTAGTTACCTTTAATACATCCACATCAAAACGTCTCTCTTCTCACCACCAACGCTCGTATGCCTACTTTGCCCCAGTTGAAATGAATAGCTCTCACCTTGATGAATCGCCTGGCTGCGACAAACTCTTAGGACTGTCCTTTGCCCGTGACTTGAAATGGAAGATCCACATCAGATCGGTTGCCAAAATCACTGGAAAAGTGACATGATCGTTCTACCGTTTCAGGAAGTATCTCACTCGCGACGCAATCCTCTACCTGTACAAGAGCCAAATACATCCTAAGATGGAGTACTGTTGCCACATATGGGGTGGAGCTCGTAAGAGCACCCTTTTCCGGCCTCGAAATTTAGTGGGTGATGACCTTTTCGCCTCTATATTTTCCCTTTCTCACAGAAAAGACGTTGCGAGTCTATCTTTGCTTTATCGATACTTTTATGGTAAGTGCTCGACTGAGCTCCAATCTACGTCCCCTCTCCATAAAATGTTCACAACACATACTCGCCTAACTAAAACAACCGCCGACAATTTTCTTTCTTTCCTAGAACTATCCTTCTGTGGAACGCAATACGATGTGTCTGCTTCCCGGCTTACTACAACATGGTCGTCTTCAAATCTAATGTGACTAAATTCCTATTGAGTTGTCCATTTAGGTAATCTTGCCTTACCAAAATTACACCGTAAATTATCTTGTTGTCTAACCTTCTATCTAACACTTAACGCTTATGCTAGAGTGGCCTCCAGGCCTTGATAAGTCATGACCTTCCAATAAAAAAAAACAAATGACAACCAACAGTAGGTGGAATAATCCCAGAAAGGGGAAACGCACTCTTCTAAATCTCAGTTTCGTAGACAATAAAGAAACTTTTGTTTAGTTACTTCTGTATAAGTTACGAAAGCTTTTCGTTAATCAGTCGCATTTATGATTTTAAAATAGCATTTTCGCTAGTCTATCCTATTTGAAATATCATTTTCATCGGTCTGTCAAACTTAATTTCTTGAAATCACATTTATGTTGATTTGTCAATCATGCATTTGGAAAAGCATTTTCATTCGTCTGACGCGCTTAACCACGAGCGACGTAAACATAGTAGGCCTCTCTACTAAATGCCACGTGACGTGCCAACGTCATAGGTGTAGTCCTACGGTCACGGGCCCACAGTCTTGACTATTACAAAGGATCGTTATTTCATGTTTCAATTCTCCAAGAAATTGCCGCGGGATTTATAAAACTGGTTCAAATGTGACTATATTATTTTCTGAAAGATAAAAAAAATTATTTTAAATTTGGAAGATGCTTTCTAGAGATACAGGATGCACAAAGGTGTGAATAATTTTCTAGCACGATAGAGGGAGTCCACCTTCCTTTACCTTTAAGTTAAATAAAACACTCGTTTTTCCTGCCTGTTACGTTTAAGAGAAAAAGCGTTTTTTATAAGTTAGCATCTTTGTTGTTAGTTACATCGATCGATGTATCTTAAAAATATTCATTTGCGGTTCAACTCGACAAGTAATTCTATGTCACTTTACACGAAATGATATATGTTTAGTTTCTTTGTAAACATCTGAAAAAGGGTTCTGTTTTGCTATTGTTTTGTAATTATAATCATTTGTTTGTTTGATATGGTTCGTTCAGTATTCCGTTTCTGAATCCAAATCTCAATTAATATTATCTTCGTTTATTGCCATTTCGAGGTTTTATATTTTACCACTTATTTCAACCATTAATTATTGTTATTTTATTTCATAGCTCTTTTAGTATTCCCCGTTACGGATTATTTCAGCCTAAACATACATTATCATTTTATTTTATGGTTGTTTTGTTATTTCCCCTTTGTCGGTCCTTTCAACCTAAACATAAATTATTATTACTTTATTATTTTTGTTTGTTTTTTACATAGGCATCACCAATTATCAAGGCCCATAGACCACTCGAGGATAAGGGTTAAAAAGTGTACAGCAGTAAAATTGGACAATATAGTAACCATTAGTAATGGAAATTCGGTAAATTTGTTAACTTAAGTGGAACGGCTCATTAAGAACTTGTTTACATTGGACTTGAAGACAGATTGTAGTCAGCTGAAAAGCAGGAAAATCGAAGACAGTTCCACAGGCGTGCAGTTCTGAGAAAGAAGCTTTGTTCATGGAATGTACGTTTAGGTTTAGGCACAGATAAAGAGTGGGGGAATTATTGATAGTGTTTTCAGCTAGACTAGTGTTTCTTGTGAGCTCAGTCGAGAACTTGCGATGAAAATAACGATAAAGCGGAGACAAACTTGTTTCGGCATTTTTCTTTTACCGACTAATTTAAATCAAACCAAAAGTTAATTATCATTATGTTTGTTTGTTTGTTTTTTTCGCATATTTCTTTTTACTGCTCATTTCAATCAAAGCATTTATTATTACAGGGTGACCCAAAAAAACGGGCCCATGTACACGTTATGTGATATCTCCAATATTTATTCACCTTATTTTACAGGACATGACAGAATCAACGACCGTGAGTACATGACTTTTTTGTTATTACTCTTTTACCGATCTTAATTCTGGAACATCAGGAAATGTTTGAAAATATATAGAATCTTCGAAAATATCTTTTACCGATCTTAATTCTGGAACATCAGGAAATCAGAGAGTTGCCAACCTGATAGGTCCTGAACTGTCATCTAAGCTTCGGCCTCTGTCCCATCGACGAGATGTTGCATCCCTCTGCCTGTTCTACAAATACTTTAATGGTGAATGCTCTGACGAACTGCAAACATTTGTACCTCCCGACGTTACTACCCCCGACAAACCCGACAAGCTACTAAGTCTCATCCCTTTACAGTAGAGATCTCTAGGTGCCTTTTACTCCAATAGTTTCTTTCCCAGAACTGCGGGTCTTTGGAACTCCCTTTCGGGATTCTGCTTTCCCAACTGCACTGATATGCAGAAGTTCAAGTGTAATGTTAACAAACATCTTTCTACTCATCTCCCTTCATAATGACCCCGCTAATTAAGTCACTGATAGTAGCCACCTGCTTCAAAGAGGCACTGTGCCTTGTTTGGGGTGAAAATTGTATTTAAAAAAAAATGTTTGAAAATATCTTTGAATATTCGAAAATATCTTTTACCGATCTTAATTCTGGAACATCAGGAAATTTTTGAAAATATATAGAATATTCGAAAATATCTTTTACTGATCTTAATTCTGGAACATCAGGAAATGTTTGAAAATATATAGAATATTCGAAAATATCTTCTCAAACATAAACTTATTTCTCTCCTAAAGTTTTATCAAATTAGTCGTCGATCGGTAGAAGTTTTAAGCGTATTGTATCAATGCCAGCACGCGTCAAGAATTCATTCTGGGACCTATTCTCTGCCTGATTTCATCTATGATCTCTTAAATCACATTCTATGATAATTCGTTGAGAGTTATGCAAATGATGCAACAATCTATGGCAACACTTCGAATAGTATTAATGATCAAGATCTTTCTGATTCTCTCTTTTCCGGCATAGAACACGCCGTGTAACGATGTGGTATAGACGTCTGTGTTTATTTTTCATACGTGTAAAATCAAGCCTTTCTCCTTTAACTACCAGCATTGGGAGGTGACGGTGGTCTAGTTGCTAATGGCATGGACTAACTAACCTGAATGTTCCAAGTTCGAATCCAGTTCGTTAGCAACCTTTACGTGGTCCCTCCCGTAATCTCTGATATTTTTCTAGAAAGAATTCTAACAAGAAAAATATCGGTGAAACCATTGCTAACAATAGAATCTTCGTATTCATATAATATGGTGATGACCACCAGTAATGGGATCCTACATTTTCCCCAATTGAAATAAACAGCTCTTTACTTGATAAACCTCCGCTTTGATAATGTTTATACTGATTAAAATGAAAGAATCACGACAAAGCTGTTGCTATTGCCGCTTGAAAAATGTTTAGACCATTCTACCGCTTCAGAAAGTACCTGGCTCCCGACGCAATCCTCTACCTGTACAAGAGCGAAATACGTCCTAAGATAGTCTATCTCTGCTCTATCGTTACTTTTATGGTAGGTGGTCGACTGAGCTCCAATCTATGAGCCCTTCCCGACAAACGTTAACAAAAGTATTCATCTAGCTACAAAATCTTCCCTAACTCTCTATCTGTGCCTAAAACTAAACAAAAATTCTATGAGTAGAATTTCTTTCCTAGAACTATCCGTCTGTGGAACACAGTACCGTGGGGCTGCTTCCTAAGATAGAATACTACAGCCACATATATGGAGATGCTGATCAGATGCTTGGCAGATTAAAAAACTTACTTCGAAATCTAGTGAGAGATGTAGGCTTCTCTTGTCTAGGCCAAGGGTCTCCAAACTACTACCCACGGACTAGTCCCGGTCCGCCAAAATCTTTAATCCAGCACACAGAGCTCTTAGAAATATTCAGGATTTTTTTTTTAATAGAAATGTGTGAAAATCGCGTGGTGTTTTTTTTCTCTTTTTGTTCCTAAAATGATAAAAAGAGTCTTTGAAGAATTAGTTTCATTAAAAAAGCAAAACTAATGAGCAAAATAATATAAAACATGTCCAAGTCATATTTTATTTTATTTTATTTTATTTTATTTTAGCTCGCGTAGTTCTAAAAAGTCAGCAATATAGCTCTTCCCCCTTCAAAAACTTTAGAGACCCCTAGTTTATGCTATCGTTATTTTCACGGTGAGTGCTCGGCAGAGCTCCAAACAATGATCTCCCACTGTAAAACCTACTAATGTAAATATTTTACTTGTTTTACTTTGTGTACCTAATCCTAAACAGAACTGAATAAGCAATGTAGTTTTTTTTCTAAGAACTACCTCTCTATTGAACGCAATAACACGGGGCTCCTTCCCAACTGACCGTTTTCAAGTCCAATATTAACAAATTCTTTTAAAGCCAGATTCTTATATAATTAAATTATCTCTAGTATAAATCGTCGTTAACAAACCTTATGATGTTGTTTAATAAACTAATTGACCATTATCCTCGAATTGCATTTCGGCCTTAATAAGCTGTAACCAATCAATACATAAAACAATTGAAACTTTAATTATCATGACTTGTTTGTCTTCGCATTTCAATTTATTGATCGTTATTTAAGTACAAGGAAACTTTGAATAAAATATATTTTTTTTTATTCATTCTAAAAATAAAGGGGGGGTTATAAACATGTCTACGATAAATCTAATCAACCGCTGCTGTTCAATCGAGTGTCGTTTATTTCTAGATCTGTCACCGCTTTGCGTGTAGACATCGGATCCGTCAAAGTTAGTCAGCAAAAACAACGGAATCGATTCATCCAATTTTTTTTTTTTTCTGAGTAATTCTTAAATTCTGACTGAATATTCTTCCATTTGCGTTTTGTTCTTTATATTTTTCTGAAACCGTGGGTTTGGTTTATCCATTTCTTAATTTGGTTTATCTATTTCTTAATTTGTCATCATTTCTCTTTATTTCTTCTATTTTGTTGAGTTTTGATAGATTAAGATGGGCCATATGAACACGAGATAAATCTGTTAAAAGTAGGTACTATTTTAGGACAGATTAGAGGCAAAACTAAATAATTATGAAAGTAGTTTTTAACAGACAACTTTATACGTACAATAGCATGCCGCCCTGTGTTACCCGGTTGTAAAGTACGCTTAAATATTATATTTTAGTTTATGCAGATTTCGTATTTATTATTATATAACCAAATATTTATTATTTATTATTTATTATATTATTATATTGTACCCAATATATAGTAATGGCCGCCGGCATGGCCCGGTCGTAAAATACGCTAGAATATGATATTTTAATTTATGAAGATTGAGCATTTATTATTATAGAGTCAATACTCTATTGATTATTATATTGTACCTAATATATAGAAGTGATTTCAAAAGTTAAAAATATGGCATGCATACCATCAGCTAGAATCTAAACCAAATCATCTAGCACTATTCGTTACATCTAAGTCACCAACAGTGTATATTAAAACTCTAAAAATTAATGACATTAACGTATGTGGAGAATGAAAATGCGCGTTCTCGACTCCGACATTAAAATGAGACAACAAAGAACCGATTTACATATATACAAACAATACATTTATTTATTGGACAATGGACTAAAACATAAAAGCATGTGTGTACGTGCACATGTGGTCAGGCATAGTTCTGGAGTGTTTATTAAGGTTGTTGGAGAAATTAATTCAGTTGTTCATGGCAGACCATTAATGCTTATGGTGAAAATAAGTTATCTTACCTCGAATATTTGCACATATGTACAGTCGGAAATTTGTTCTTCGCGTGCATTTATTTATGATCGTGTCGATGCGAAAACAGAAAGAGAAAGAATAAGGAAAAAAGAAACGGAAAAGGTCAACAGGAAGTGACTTCAAGGCCGTGTCAAAATGTTAGATATCAAATCGACATTGTTTTTGTGTGTTGCACGCAACGTGGCTTATTTTGTGACTGTGTGAGCCCGGTGTAGCAGTCGTAGTTGCTATATGCATATTTGCGCGTGCGTAAAGAATCACTTGAAATCGAATTACAATCGCCAAGTTCCGATTTTATCAATTTTGACCCCTTAGCAACTATTTTTACCAGCAAAAATCGAATGAATTAATTCCACAGGTCCGAATTCTCTATATATTAATTTTCAAGTCTGTAGACAAAAAATGTCAGTGTAGTAGTGTAATTTTGTAGAGGCTGTTCTTTACAGAGACAAACAAGGTTACTTATATATATATATATATATATATATATATATATATATATATATATATATATATATAAGAGCAAACAGTTAATAAAACATGTTAAAAAACACTTTGAAAAAGAGTTAAAAACATATTTAATCTGAAAAGGAAACACTTGATAAGTGGATAGTCCTTAATCCGCGGAGTTTCGAAGAAATACTTTCCTTCTCATCAGAGGGTAGGAATTAGCAAAATGCGGGATCGGATTTTGCATAAGTATTTGATGAAACTGCAAGTAAGTCAAAGATCTTACTTGATAACAAAAAGTGGAGCAGAGGGAATATGGTGAAGAAAAAGGTGATTACACGTGAATATTCGTTTTTTAATATCCGAAACAGTTTTTCACAGTAAACAACAGATAATCCCTACAATAACATTAAGATGTAAATTTTTGGAAGGAAAATTTAAGGAATCACTTGGAATTAAAATTTTCTGACAGTTTTAAAAATTGAAAAACTCACAATGTGTGTATATGTATGTATATATATATATATATGTATATATGTATATATGTGTGTATATATAATATATATATACATATGTGTGTATGCATGTATGTATAAGATAAAGAATAAAAGAGCGGCGATATAAAATTATATACTAATGCATATAGATTTTATTTTTTATTCAATACTAGCATGGGTGCCCAGCGTTACCCGGGTGTTTAGTTGATGTAGTAAAAACCCCGTGTTGGGGGTCAAAACAACAGTAGCGGAGGTGCCCAAGTGGTATAAGAAACCCCGAAAAAAGTCGTAGTAGCGGGGGTAATTAAAACAACAGTAGGCAGAGTGTTAAAAAGAAAGTGGTAGTAGGCAGGCAGGCTCGAACTCGTAATGCCAAGAAGAAAGAAAAGGTTTTAAACAAACGTGACGCCTTAGCCGATGTCGCCATGGTCCGACCGAAATTCATGAGTGATTAAATTAAGTGAATTCAATCTAACAGTGATGATTACTTGCTAAAATATCGGCGAAAAAATCCACCCCCTCCTTGAACAAAACGGCTGATTTAAGGGTGAAAGAATTAATGTTTTTTGCTAATTTTTTTTCGATATTTGTCGTCTGAGATGTCGAGATTTAAAATGATACCGATCTCGTTAGGATCCATTGCCTCTGTCGAAAGTTTTAGCGAGACATACAGACAGACAGACAAGCAGACAGGTGAGATTTATATAATAGACTATTTTGGATGTCTGGCGTTGCCCGGGTGTTTGGAGGTGTGTGTTGAGCAAAAATAAAAGTGGTAGTAGGCAGGCAAGCTCGAACCCGTACCGCAAATGAGGAAAAGAACGTGGAAAAAAGTGAGGTTTTTGCTGTTGCGCCCATCGCAAAGCCGGAAAGGTTTAAATTAAGGCTAGTCAATCGAAAAAAGGGGATGGCTTTCGAAAAAAGCGACCCCTCCATGTAGAAAAGTGCTCAGTTGAGGATGAATGAATTAATGTTTTTAGCTTTTTTTTATATTTGTCGTCCGAAGGGTGAAACTTCCAAACGATATCGATCTCGTGAAAATCCGTCTCCTCTTTCGAAATTTTTAGGAATACACACACACACACACACACACACACACACACACACACACACAAAACACACACACTAACAAACAGGTGAGATTTATATAATAGACTAGCCTGGATGCCTGGCGTTGTCCGGGTGTTTGGAGATGTATGTTGAGAAAAAATAAAAGTGGTAGTAGGCGGGCAGACTCGAACCCGTACCGCGAAGGAGGAAAAGAACATGAAAAAAACGTGACGTTTTTGCTGTTGCGTCCATCGTCAAACCGGAATGGCGAAGGTTTATATTAAGGCTAGTCAATCGAAAAGAGAGGATGACTTTCCAAAATATCGGCGAAAAAAGCGACCTCTCCCTATAGAAATGTGCCCAATTAAGGGTGAAGGAATTAATGTTTTCAGACAATTTTTTAAAAATATTTATCGTTCAAAGGGTCAAGCTTTAAAACGATACTGATCCCGTGAAAATCCGTCTCCTCTGTCGAAAGTTTTAGGCAGACATACATGCATACATACAAACATACAAACATACAAACATACAAACATACATACATATTACAGATGAATATTGCATCAATTAGGTGTGTTCTATAATCATAAAAAATATTAAATATATCAATTTATATGCTTATTAAAAAACAGATCCACTGGACATATATATAAAAAACTTTTTTTACCCATTATATAAACAAAGGAAAATTGCCTAATTCGCGTTTTGATATGGATTACTCAAAATACAGTTTGGATCATTTTACCACACTACTTTCAAAGACATTCACTTCGGATTTTACCATGCAATTTATATCCTTTTCTTTAACTTCCCTTATTCTATGACTTTTAATTACTCAATCAGTTTTTAATTGTGATTTTCCATGTCTCACTGACTTTAGCAAATAAGGTGTAAACCATTATAATTATTTGCTAATATTTTCTCTTCTGAAGAGATGGTAGACATCGAAATCCTATAAGATAAGGAGTTTAAATATTTCTAATGTATTCTTTGTCTTACATAGAATAATACAAATCTTTTGATCTGAAACTCAAACATTTCACGTCATAAATTTTTAAATTCATTGAATGACTAAAATTTTATATATATATGTATGTATATACATGTGAATATATATATATATATATTCACATGTATATACATACATATATACATATATATCCACATATATATGCATACATATACATGCATATATATATATATATATATATATATATATATATATATATATATATATATTCACACATACATATACATGCATATATATACATGTACAGTGGGTTTTATTATTGAGAAATCATTGGCAACTATGACTAATAATACTAAAATAGCTACTACTACTACTACTACTACCATTAACAACAACAACACCGACCTTGGATAGCCAGTAAAATGTCTTAAGTCTTGACCGGCCAAGTTGCTAGGTTACTATTCCCCCTTGTGCTGTTAATTTATGAACCTTCGTGTCTCTTAAATCAGACAACGCGAATAATCGCATTCATCACAAATAGGAAATAATAGAAGACTTAATTAAAGCCACAAAAGAAAGAATTAAGTAAGCGAAATAAACAGTTTATTTATTGTAATCCAACTATTTCTTGCATCAAATACTGTCGGCCATTTTTTTTTATTTCGTAGTGACAATAACAGAAAAGAAATCAGAGAAACACGATTAAAATCAAAAGGATTAAGAAATGAAAATAAGATTTCAGTTTAACTTTATAATTGAGACGAGCTATGCAGACTCGGTGTTGCCAGGGATTCTTTTATTTAATTTTTGTTTAAGTAAATATGCCTTGTTTGGGGTGAAAATGAATATAAATAAAATTGTTCTCATTAATTCCACCAATCGAGTGAAAATAAAATTGTTTCCCAAAGCAGCAGGCAAACTTATAGAACGAGTGAAAAAAGAGTTAAGTGACGAATGCAGGGAGGGTGAAAATTAGCGTAGGCCTAGTTTGTAGTGAAGGGAGGGAAAAGGAGCATATATCAAACAGAGATGCAGTCTGGTGAATTTAATTTCGCAATAAAACAATTTTTTGAATAAGATTTTTAAATTGTCATTATATTTTACGCCATTGTATTTTTTAAATAAGTATTTCTCATTCAGTATTAAAATAGAGATAAATAATTGATACTTATGCTGAATACGGACCGTACTGAAATGATAACGTTAATCTTTGAAACCCCATTCATAACATAGTAAGAGAGGTTTTATTATTGTTGTTATTCTGTACTTTCACCTAACAATTTAATAAACAAAAGATACTGCAAGAATTGAATTTAACTTGAAATTAGCAAAGAAAAGCCTTCGTTTCAAATTTCTAATGGTTTGAAAAGGGATCATCTAAAAATCAAGAAAGCATGTCAAATAGGAATTTAACTAAGAAAAATAGTCTCGGGCTGAATTCAGAAATTTAACAAAGCGAGAAATATCATATATCCGAAAAAAATTAATAAGAAACCCACATGCATCAAGTGTCGCTGGAACTCCTATGTTGTCAAGGTAAACAAGATGTAAAGCATTAAAGAAGTTTGCTGATATAAAAAAATAAAATAAATACACCGATTTTAATTTTTTTTACATGTTGTCACCACTTACCAAGACCCAGAAGCCACTCGGGGATAAGGGTTATTGTGTGTACAACAATCAATGGGACAATATCGTAGTAATCGTTAGTAATGGGGATTTGATAAAGTGTCGTTTATGTTGGACTTGAAGACTTCCAAGTTGTAGTCAGGTGGGAAACAGCCAAACGGAACAGAGTTCCACATGCGTGCACTTCTAAGAAAGAAGCTTTGTTCATGGAATCTTCGTTTTGATTTAGGCACAGATAAAGAATGGGGAAAATTATTGACAGTGGTTTCAGTTAGACGGGTGTTTTTCGTGAAAGATTGGCGAGGGGGGGCAGAGATTGGAGCTCAGACGAGCACTTGCCATGAAACAACGATAAAACAAAGACAAGCTTGCAACGTCTCTTCTGTGGGAGAGAGGTTGCGGGGAAGAGAAAAGGGCATCCCCCACTAAGCCACGAAGTTTATTTTGTACTCAGTCAAAGTAGGATAGGCTGTTTTTAGCAGCTCCTATCCAGATATGGCAGCAGTACTCCGTCCTTGGACGGACTTGGCTTTTATATAGATAGAGATTTGTATCGGCAGTGAGATATCTCCTGAAGCGGTAGAAGGATCCTACCATTTCCCTTACGACTTTGGCAACAGACCTGGTGCATGTGTTCCATTTCAGGTCAGGAGTAAAGGTCAATCCCAGAAGCTTGTCAAAACATGGAGCCTCCACTAGACGAGAGCTATTTATTTCAATTGATGCCAGATGGGGATCAGAGCGTTGATGATGTAAAGATAGGAGCTTGGTTTTAGATGCATTAAAAGTAACCAACCACCTCTTCCCCACTGTATCATGCGCTCAAGATCAGAGGAGAGCGAATCAGGGAGAACTTTGTCATTTACGGCCTTTGATGTGTTGCCATAGATAGTCGTATCATCAGCATAGATGTCAACGAATGATTTAAGTATGTGTTTTTGGAGATCATTAATGTAGATCAGGAACAGAGTTAGGCCCCCAAAAACATAAGGAAATAATATTGCAGTGGGTAAAAAATGCATGAAAATTGATTTCAGTAAAATGCTTTTAACAAATCAATCAAGAATCACCTTCGATAAGCCTGATGATTGGGCTCGCGGGTAGGTTTTAAGGTGCATGATTCGAGACAATTTTTAAACGCCAACAAGAGGCGGTAACATCATGATATGAGCTGGGATTATTAGTAATGAGTTTGTGAGGTTAAAATGAATTCCAATTGTTACTCTGATTTTCTAGAGCAACATTTCTTTGAATTATCTTTATCCAAGCGTTGATCTATGATATTCATTTCATCTATGAAGGGGTGTTAGGTTATTCCATTACATCATTTATGAACCAAGTAATGCATTAAAGTTCAAGTATCGCTCATGGATGGGCCTTGAAATAGCTGTGACTTGAATCCCATTAAAAACCTGTAAAATATCTTCAAGAGTGAGATTCATTTAACCGTATGTGTGACATCTGGTGTCAGTAAAAGTTGCTGCAAACAACTAACCAGCAAATCTAACATCGGATGTTGACAATTAGCTGTAACCTTAATAGCTAATTGTCAACATCCGATGTTAAATTTGCAATTTTAGTTGCTGGTTAGTTGTTTGCAGCAACTTAAAAGGAACGCGCATTTGTGTAATGAATTTTTGGAGGTTCTTTTTATTTTCTGTTAATATTTCTTTTATTTTTTAAATGAATTTTTTTTTTAATTGTTCCTTTAATAAATTTACGAATTTGTTCTTAAATGTTTTCATACTGTTTGTTCATAAGTTTTACAAAATATAATAATGTAAATTATCAAAAAAAAAAAAATAGTTGCAAAAACATATTCACAATTTGGTAGTAAATATTTTTTCGGACAAAAACAATAGTTTTCACTATCATTATATTTCCAAGTTAATAATGTTGAATAGGATCTAAACGTTATAATAGGAATCCATAGCTTGTATATAACCTTTAGGCACAATTTAGCTATGTGTGTATATATATATATATATATATATATATATATATATATATATATTGCTTGTGGCTTAATGTCTACCACAATAAAAACATTGTTTTCCGAAACAATCGTACAAATTATTGATTTTGTTGTTGTTCCTTCTTGTGAAACGGATTTTTAATTTAATTCTAATTTGAATTTTAAATTATCAATCACATTACTAAATATTAAATTAGCTCTAGGATATTTACCTATCGAGCTTATTATATATCTAATTTACAATGAGCACTTTTTCTTTCCCTGTATTTTAATTAAATTAGTAATTTTACTATTACATTAAAATCTCTGCTCTTTAGACGAGTGTTCTAATCTCCTTTAAATTATATCTATATATATATATATATATATATATATATATATATATATATAATTTAAAGGAGATTAGAACAATCGTCTAAAGAGTATATATATATATATATATATATATATATATATATACTATAAATTCATTTTTCTTTTGTGTGTATTGATATTCATATTAAAAACCCTCTTTTCTATTTATTTAAAAAGAAAATACAATTTTCTTATATATGGGTTGTAGAAATGCATTCACTAGCAAAAGATCAAGCATATTCTTTTAAATATTCATGTTAATTAATCTTTTTCGGTTTTCTTATGGGATGATCATCTAGAGTTAACTATTACGTGTAATTATATTCATGCAGATATTATACATGATTTATATTTGCATAATATTTGCGTAAAATCTTTACAGTAAACAAAAAATAGTTTCCATATATATTTATGTATACATATGCACTTTTGTTTAATCTATTAGTCTATCTATCTATCTATATATATATATATATATATATAACAGTGAACGTGTATGTGTGTCTGTCTGTGTGTCTGTCTGTGTGTTTGTGTGTCTGTCTGTCTGTGTACATTTCCCTACGCAATAACTCTGTCTATTTTTAGTCTACAGACTCCAAATTTGATATACAGGGTACTGAGATTTGGGAAAATCGACGTGATCAGTGTTCGGTCAGAAATTTGGCGATTAAAGTTCAACGATTTGACCTTTGAGAACTCTACCAAACAACTCCGACAATTTTAGATATAGATTCCTTTGACATGGATCTGACTTAACCACTTGATTTGAGCCCAAAACACTAAATGTTAAGGGGTTATAATATGGGTCAAAGTTAAAAAAATTGACTGCTTTTTTTTGCTCAACATACACCTCCAAATACCCGGGCAACGTCGGGCACCCACCATGCTAGTATATCTATAAAAGTGAACGTGTGTGTGTGTGTGTGCGTGTGTGTGTGTGTGTGTGTGTGTGTGTGTGTGTGTGTGTGTACATTTCCCTACAAAATAACCTTGTCAATTTTAAGTCTACAGACTCGAAATTTGATATACAGGGTACTGAGATTTTGGGAAAATCTGTGTAATTCGTTTTCGGACAGAATTTTGCTATTAAGGGGCCAAAGTTCAACGATTTGACCTTTGAGAACTCTACCAAACTCCTCCGATAATTTTTTGGTCTAAACACTTGAAATTTTAGATATAGATTCCTTGGACATAGATCTGACTTAACAACTTGATTTGAGCCCAAAACAATAAATGTTAAGGAGTCATAATATGGGTCAAAGCAAAAAAAATTGACCGCTTTTTTGTTTTGTTTTTTTGCTCAACATACACCTCCAAACACCCGGGCAACGCCGGGCTAAACTGCTAGTATATATATATATATATATATATATATATATATATATATATATATATATATATATATATATACTAGCACTTTTACTTTTATGGTAGAAAAGTTCATTGGTTTGTATTTTTAAGTAGTTTGTAAAAAAATTTTGTTTTTTAATTCACGAATCGGTTTTAAAAAATCAAAATGGCAGCGACTTTGAAATGGAGAGCCTCGTTTTCAATTTGAAGGAGGGGCGCCTGAGCATTCTGTGTTAACAATTTAAGAGAGTTCCGTCAACATAAGGAATATTTATAAACATATTTTCATGTTTTCCGTTATTTTGTGCTTAAGGAATATTCGATTATGGCATGTGTAGTTTATATAAAAATTAATTTAAGTAGTTATCGCCTCAAATTTCGTTTTAATTTCAGTTCGCTGAAATTATTTCAAGTAAAGAGCATTAAAAACTATTTCAAAACAAAAAAACATGAACTGAACTTTTATTGACTATGATAACATTTATTTATTGCATATTTATTTTTTCGGGTAGTCGTTTGTTGGCTTTTCTGCTAAATACTCTTATTAAATAATATCGACGAAATATTGAAAAACCAAGAAACAAAAACAGTTTGGAAAAATAATGAAGCTTTACTTACTTTAGTAAAATAATCCGAAACCGCAAAATGGGATATTAAAAAAGTAAACACGTAATTACTTTAGTTTCTTAAAAGCAAAGAATCGATACAAATATGAATAAGAAGAAAATGGCGCCCTTTTCAAGCAGAACAGCTTCGTTTCAGTTTTACAGTATTGAACGGTGTAGTATTGCGCCGTCGGATTCAGGGTTGTACTATTGTAATGTAAAGAACACGCAGAAAGGGTTGTAATCAACTGAATTCCTTCTAGTACATTGACAAAAAAGCTTAAACAGATATATAAATAAAAATAAAAAGGTTATGTAACTGTTTTTAAAAAGACACGTAATCACGTGAGCAGGATTTTTTCCTTCTTTTGATACGATAACAAGTAAGGTTCAAATTTTTTATTATTTATCTATTTTCGAAAGAGTGCCACATGCAAGTGGAGAAGGAAAAAACGGAGTTATGCAAAATTTGTATCGAGAATTGTCGAAAGTTCCGACTTTTTTTTTTTTTGCTTTCACTTTAATAAGAACGTGAATTTATAAGGTGAATTTATTCGACACAATATGATTCAACCCCAACAAATAAATAAAAGCTAACGTGAATAAAGATTAAAGTTAAGGTGTTATTGTGGGCCCTCACCCCTTTTAAAAAAGCTTGTTAAACTTTGTGACATATTTACATTTTATGGAGGTCAAGCGCGAACGAACACTCAATAATTTTATCATACCATATTTCTTCAAACTGAAACATAATTATCAAAGTATACTTACGCAAATAGATATGAAAAGACTTTGTTAGTTTGTGCCATATTTCCAAAAAGTACAGGCGCGAACGCAGACCCCACAGTTTTATTATACCATCCCTATTTAAGTTGAAACATACTTATCAAAGTATTCTTATGTACATCTATATCAAAAACCCTTGTCAACGTTTTTTTTTATTTCCATATTTTGGGTGCCAGGCGCGGATGCATACCCCACAATTTTTATGAACCACCGTTCTGCCAGATCAAACATACCCATTCCTGATCTTCGATGCATCTTCTCTCATTATATGTAATCAGTTTGTTTTTTTTTTAGATAGGCAACCATATAGGAACCTATTCGTGACAAGACACACACACAGACGTTCAGCTTTATATTATAGATATATATCAGTGTTGATCAATATATATATGTGTGTGTGTGTGTGTGTGTGTGTATATATATATATATATATATATATATATATATATATATATATATATATATTTAAACATTAAACACCTAACTCATGATAGCAATTCATAACTTGCATATATAATTTGTAGACGCAGTTCATGTTTTTTTTTTTTTTTTTATTCAATTTTCACCCCAAACAAGGCACAGTGCCACTTTGAAGCAGGGGGCTACTATTAGGGAATTAATTAGCGGGGTCATTATGAAGGGAGAAGAGTAGAAAGATGTTTGTTAACATTACACTTGAACTTCTGCATATCATTGCATTTGGGAAAGCAGAATCCCGGAAGGGAGTTCCAAAGACCCGCAGTTCTGGGGAAGAAACTATTGGAGTAAAAGGCTTTCTTGCACCTAGGGATCTCCACTGTAAAGGGATGAGACTTAGTAGCTTGTCGGGTTTGTCGGGGGTAGTTACGTCGGGGAGGTACAAGTGTTTGCAGTTCGTCAGAGCATTCACCATTAAAGTATTTGTAGAACAGGCAGAGGGATGCAACATCTCGTCGATGGGACAGAGGTTGAAGCCTAGATGACAGTTCAGGACCTATCAGGTTGGCGACTCTTTTTTGAACCCTGTCCAGGAGCGAGAGACAAGCAGCAGATGCACCAGCCCAGATGTGACAACAGTACTCCATACATGGGCGAATGGTTGCCTTATAGAGGTATAGGATACTGGCAGGCGTAAGTAGTTTTCTAGCACGGTAGAGGGAGCCAACCTTCCTTGCAGCAGCCTTGGCAATGCTCTCAATGTATCTATTCCAGTTCATATTCCCTGTAAACGTTAGGCCGAGGAGTTTAAAAGAAGTACTTTCAGGCAATGTGCTCTTGGCCATTGCTATTGGTGGTAGAGAAGGTTTCTTGTAGTTATTGAAGGAAACAAGCTTAGTCTTAGCAGCATTGAATGAGACCAACCATTTTTGTCCCCATTCCACTACGGATTGGAGGTCATCCTCTAGTGTTTCTGCCATTTTCTTGGATATGTGTTCATTTGTTTTCCCCTCATATCTGTTATAGAGAGTGGTGTCATCGGCAAATATACCCATCTCCGAAACAATATTATCAGGGAGGTCGTTTATGAATATCAGGAACAATAGAGGTCCAAGGATAGACCCCTGAGGCACTCCCGCATTTATGTCATATTGTTTGGATGTACGTCCGTCGAGCACAACTTTGATTTTTCTATTACTTAAGAAGGATTTAATTACGTTATGAATTCTTCCAGTGATTCCATATGATCTAATTTTCCTTAGAAGACCATCGTGCCATACCCTGTCAAAAGCCTTAGATATATCAAGGGCCACCGCTCTACCCTCCCCTGTTTTATCCAATGAACGGTATATACGTTCAGAAACTACAGTTAAGATATCTGCTGTTGAACGAGCTTGCCTGAATCCATATTGTTTGTCAGTCAGGAGTTTAGCAGCTGTTAGGTGCTGGACTAGGACTTGATTAACTAAGGACTCAAATATTTCAGCGAAAAGCGGGAGGAGGCTAATGGGGCGATAATTTACTGGGTCAGTTCTTTCACCAGAATTCTTGAAGACTGGTACCACAGAGGCGGTTTTCCAGCAGTCGGGAAAACAAGATTCGTTAAGGCATTTATTGTAAAGTTTGGACAGAACTGGAGCAACCTCGGCAGAGCATTTTTTTAATAGCACAGCCGGGATGAGATCTGGTCCACATGCTTTTGAGGTGTCTAGGTTTTTTATAATAGCATGTACCTGAGAAGGGGTGATTTTCAAATCGTCAAGTGTGGCGTCTGTTCGCAGAGGAAAATCAGGGAGTGAGTGGTGTACCGAGTTCAGTGTGGAGTTTGAGGCAAACCGACTGGCAAGCAGATTAGCCTTGTCAGTTGCCGTGCAAGCAACCTCATGATTGTTTGTTAGTGGGGGAATAATTGACTGTCCATTATTAACTACGCTGTTGTAGATTTTCCAAAAATCCCGGGTTCCTAATTTCTGTGCTTCGATGCGCTTTCTGGTGGTTTCAGAGTAATCTGACTTAGCTGTGTCTATCACTCTCTTACAATTATTTCTAGCTTCTATAAACTTCTGTTTATTTGAGCTGGACTTATGTCGGTTGAATCTGCGGAACGCATGCTGCCTTTGACAAATGGCAGCTGCACAAGCAGAAGTAAACCATTGGGGGGAGTGGGGCTTGCTATAGTATTTCCGTGCGGGAACATGTGCTTCAATAGCAGTTTTGAACCATTCAGTTGTCTCATTTGCACACTGTTCCGCTGGAAGATATTTTGACATGGGGCATCTCTGATGAGCTCCCTGATGGCTTCCCAATCAGCCTTTTTGTAATACCTCGTTGTTTTGAGTAGTGGGTCTTCAGTTTTAGGGCGAGAATTTAGGCTGATTTCTACCATTATCACAGCGTGATCAGCATTCCCGAGTGGGCTGTGGGCATTTGTTGTACAGTCATTGGGAACCGTTGTCAGAAAGAGATCTAGAAGTGAGGCATGTTGATCGTGCTGGTCTGGGAAACGTGTCGGAAATGTAACCAATTGAGATAGGGAATGAGATATAGAGAAGCTATGTGTTGCGCTACCAGCTACGTCTGTGTGATTTGAGAATCCTAGCCAGTTACTGTGGTGGACATTGAAGTCACCAAATACATGTATTTGTGCGCTAGTATCGAGGGAGAGTGCTATATCTATGCTGTCTGAGACTTTGTTTATTAGGGTACAGTCTTAGTTTGAGGGAGAGCGGTAGAGAAAATACAAGTAGCTAATATTGTGTTGCATATTTAGTCTGAAGCACATAAAGGCCTGGCCCTCTGATTCTAGTTTTATTTCTCTAGTTAGGGGGAGGGTGTTTCGAATATAGACTCCAAGTCCATGCATATGTCTGTCCGAGTCCTTACGGTAGAGTGGAAGATAACCAGGCATGTTAAAGTAGTTAGAGGAAATGGAGGAGTGAAGGTTAGTTTCACTTAATGCTAAGATATCCGGGGTGTTTACAAGGAGAAATGACTCAACATCATCTAAGTTAGTTCTAAGCCCGCGGATATTAGTAAATGCAAGCCTCAAGGGAGGAGGCAGGTTGGTTTTCTTTGAGTTTGGTCCTGGTTTAAACGTAACTTTTAATTGAGCTGTCATTTCATTTTATTTTATTTAAAAGTTTCAGTTAGGGTGGATGAGTGAGGGGGTGCTGGACAAGTAGTTGTGCAGAATACCAGACATGCAATACAAGTAGACCATCAGCTGTCCTCACCCACAGGATTGTGACCTCAGGAAAGCCCACCGGAGATGAGTGCAGGGTCCCTTTCCATGCGCGACATGGCACTACAAACATCCCGATATTTTACAACTGTTGATGGAGCAGCCGCTCTAAGCGCTACCAAAGAGTTAGGGCTCCTGTACTATCAGTCGGAAACAGCAGCCAGGAACTGTCAGTCCGGTACCCTCAATCCATTAGGCAAAGCCAGCCCAGTCCAACTGCACCGACATATATGGCACTGAAGCACCCCACTGTGTCCAGTTTAGGGGGATGGGATGTGGCGGGAGTGGGGAAAAGCGGCGTTCATTGCCCTAGTCAGGAAACAAGGTCAACCACTGGTGATTCAGACGAGTCCCTGTGATAGTACCTCTACGCCTGGCCAATAGGCAAAGAAGGAGTATGAAAGCCGGGCGATAGACAGAGTCTATCTCCTCCTTAAGCAGTTTAGGTTTGCCAACCGGTGATTTGTTTGAGTCACCAGCTCTAGGAAGGTTGTCGTCCAGGACTGAAGAGACCTCCCTCCCCTAGGTTTAGTTTCAGAGTTTTCCTTCTCCTAGACGGATGGCCTGGGAAGACCTACGGGTCCATCAGCTCCGAGGGGGTTCGCCCCGCGCCTGGGTCCTAATCCAGGTATTTCTGCGACCCCGCATGGGTAGTTAATATTTATTGGTTATTTAGGTTAATATCTCCTGGAAAAATCGGGCATTTAGGTTAGCTTCTACAGAAGATTTTCACTCCTCAAGTGTGGTTTAAAAAGGGCATTATTATGCTGTCCATTTTTATTTCTACTGAGAGAGGGTATAGGTAAAAATTCATGCAGTGGAAGCAGCTAAATTTGCTACAGTATTGGATCGAGAGAGACGAGTTAATGTATGGTTAGATATAGTTTTGTAAGTTTAGCAATGTATGGTTAGATATGGTTTAGTAGGTTTAGGAATGTATGGTTAGATATGGTTTAGTAGGCTTAGGATTAGGATAAAGTGTTAGAGTATGATCTACTTTCTATTAGAAATTCTGATTTGGTGCCCAAACCGGACATTTAGTAAGACTGAAAGATTAGATATGCTCAGTATAGAGACAAGAGAACATTTGATATGGAGTACAGTTATACCTGATAGATATAGGTTATTGCATATTCTGTAAGTATAGTTAAAGTATAGATGGATGGATAAGTAGTATTGCATACGAATGCATGGAATTTTAGACAATTTGAGTAAGTTGCCTTTAGACTACAACGAAGGAGAATGACTTCGCCTTTCTCTTAATATCCGGAAGTTTTTATTTCAATGAGTACCGGTTTAGTTTGTGTAATAATTATTGCAATACTATCTCTTAATGAAGAGATATTAATGGTTACTGTTCATTATAGATTACTTTAAGTCAATGTATTGGACTATGGCTAGTAAGTATTTACTTAGAAGCTTGGTTATGGGTTGGGAGTTATAATCAGGAGCATGCCTAGGAAATTTTAGGTGTTAATGGGTATCGATTTACGAGTTTGTTAGGGTCAAGGGCGGAGAGCAAGGACCCCTCTAAGTTACGTGAGACGGATTAGGTTTAGTGGCAACTTAAGAAATAGAGCAGTTTTGTTTTGTTAGTGATCAGGAGAAAGAGAATTTAAGTAAAAAATAATAAGGTTTGTCATGCAAAACAGACAAGGCAGTCATCTTGGAGGTAAAGTATCTATAGGAGGTACTTAGTATACAAGTAGCAGTATTTTGTAGTTCTGAGAGGAATTTTAGGTACAATAGTTTCATGGCTTATTGCACAAGTTCGTAGTCAAGGTGAGGGACGATGTACTTCTAATATTGAAACTGGGTTTATCTAATTTTAAAAGTAGTTGACTAGAGTGTTATTAGGTGTTCTACTTAGCTTAGGGATAGAATAAAGATTTAAGGTAATATTCAGGGTGATATAAGCAATTTCATGAGGATTAGATATATGATCACTGGATGTTGAACTGCTCAGGAGGATTCTTGTATCAATTAAGAAGGACTCCGAAATGTCTATATATCTTACTCTCGGGGCCTTGCATTCCTGCGCGAATATGAAATTACTGTATTAAGACGTTACAATTCAGTATATAATTAAAAAATATGTATAAGATGCAAATGTCGTATGTTTTAAAAATTTATTTACATTTATTTTTATTATATTTTCTTCTGGTATTTAATCTACATTTAATAATAAATAGCACGTGTGATAATATCGATTAATGTCGGCTTTTTTTAAAAAATGGACTTGGATATAACCTTAAATCACATCCAGTGATGTTAAAATTTGATAGGTTTAGGGGGTGCCATTAGTTTCAAGTTCATTTTTACTTAGGATGACATTACTTATATTAATATTTGGATTAAATAGAAAATATATAAACCTTATTGTGTGAGTGAGGCATTACCCAACAACACTGCCAGCCACAAATGCAACAAGAACCACTCTTTTTCACGGGGTTTATCTTTTAATCAAGGCGCCATTCCGCCTGTCTTGGGAATGAAAATAGTTGAATGAGATCCAACAACTCTAGATGACTACATACCACTGAAGTAAAGGAAATAACTCTGTAAAGAAAGCTTATTTATTTAAATTACTCCATAAATTATTCGGATACAAAACGCATGTGCTTTCGACATAAATATAATTTAAGAAGAATCAATATGCCATAAAACCCAACAACCAATCAACCTTTTATTTTAATAACTTTTCTTTGCTATAAAATCACTAGCAGGGTGAACCAACGTTGCCCGGGATTGAATGGGAATCGACGAATGTTTCGCATTCCCATATTTTATTCCCATCGAAATCGGTGACATCGCCAATTTTCAATCAAATCGATTGATTGCCTGCTCTAGTTGGAGACCCACCGTGTTGCACCGGAAGGAAGCTTCACAGGCCTCCTCGCAGTGAGTTAGTCCATAATGCATCCTAGTTTAAATTACACTGTAGAGAACCTAGCATTGATTTTATAAAATTATTTTTATATATAATGGCTTGAATTAAAGTTTAAAATGCAAATGTCAAGGATCATGGTTCAAGTGTGTTCTAAACAGAAACATTCATTTCGAACGCGCCCCTGTCATATCAAAGAACCCGCTGTTAATTTTATATGCCAAGTGTCTCTGCTTGTGTGGTAATAAACTTTCTCCAATGCACTTGTGATGTTAGACTGTATAAGACGTTAACTTTACTTAAAATTGTCTGTTCCTTCTTTCTTCAGATATTTTTCGATTATCGATACTTATCAAAGACATTCCCATGCAAAAACTTATGTAAAATGCAAAACCTATCTAAAAATCTGTCGGACACATAAAGTATATTTGTGCGAAATTTCCAAAAAATCGGCTCAGCCGTTTAGGAGTCCATAGGGAACGAACTCTTATATACACACGGGCAAAGTTTCTTTTATATTATAGCAGAGATAATTCTGCTTTACGATTGATAAAAATATTATTTCTTGAATGCATGCTGACATTTTTGTTAAATTTGAATAATTATATGATAAAAAAATAATTAACATGTTTGTTTGTTAATAAAGAGCTGTTTCTTATTTGCGGTTCGTATCAGAGATGGACAAGTGCGTGAATGCGCATGCGTTGAAATTATAGCTCAGATTTATACAGCTATTTTTCTTTTTTTTTTTTTCCATATCTACATTTTCTTTCTCTTTTTGTAGCTGTCCGTGCTTGGTCAAACGAAGAAACGCGCGAATCCGGACGAGTAGAATCCACTCCTCTCCTTGTTTCAGCTCTCTGTACAAGACGGGCACAGATCAGTGCCGACTGTATGTCAGGTCTGTAATATTATTCTTATAATATTCTGCTTGTTAATTCGTTAGTTAGTACGTTACGCTTTGAAAATGGTCGAATACAATTTTGAAGGCCAGATTGAAAGAATTTAATGCTAACATTTGTGTCATATGGTTTTATGATGTCTATGTGAGGTCTACGTTCGTGCCGACACTATAGCACAACAAAGGCGGCGGTCAATATTTATAAGGCACGTGTATACTGAGTTGGACCAGGATGGACCTCTGAGGGACTCCAGCATTAATGCTATGAGCTTCTGATTTCTGCCCAATCAACCACTACTCTTATGAACTTATCAGAAAGAAATGATTTGATAATTGAAAAGACATTTCCAGCTATACGCGGGCGTGCAATAAGTAATGCCCCTGACCCACTTACCATAGTAGCAGAGCAACGAAAATTGGCACAGTTATTAGTCTTTCTCTACATAGGAATCACTGTGCGATTCAAATTGAATTGCTATCATGAGTTATGCATTTCTCCCATCGTTAGATGATGCTCGGGGGAGCTTTTTTGTAGAACACCCTAGGTTGGTCCTCCAACCACGATGTGACTTAAGAAATCAAGGCTGCACCATCTGGGAAAAGCGTTCCTTTCACAAAAAACTTCATGGCTGGGAAGAGGTGAAAGTCAGAGGGTGCAAGGTCAGGAGAGTAGGGAGGGTGGGAAGGATTTCATAACCACACGCCCGTGCTTCTGATCTGGTGACATGCGAGTTTATATATATATATATATATATATATATATATATATATATACTAGCTGTACCCTGCCACGCGTTGCAGTGGCTTAATTTGGTGTAATGGAAAAATTTAATAAAAGAGAAAATGCATGTTTCTTATATTAGTACAGCAATCCACTGCAAAAAGTGAAAAAGAAGGCGAAACTGAAAAAAATGGTGCTCTTGCAGAATTTGATCTGGATCCTCGAGAGTTTCTGTCAATCATTCATGTTTTGGACTTGACCAACAATCAGTGGATGAAGCCGAACGTAGCAAAAATGTTGAAACGCTAAATGCTTTTTTTTTTGTTGTTTTAAAAAATGTGATTTAGTAATTAATATTTGGTTGATGGTGGGGGGAGGGGGGGTTACTATACACAGATTCGAAAAAGTCGTCCAAAAACAAATAAATGAAAGCAAAGGTAAGGTAATTTACGTTTCTACCTAATTGGATAATTGTTTAGTGTTTTTATGTAATGTAAAATGTTTAATTGGCTCAAAAAACAGAAATGGTCGCGAATTCTGTTGAATACGTTAAGTTTGGGAAAGTAAGTTGAAAACTAGAAACTATACAAAACAGTGTCTGAAACTCACCGAACATATGCTACCATGACATAGTCTGGCATAATGGATAGGTTTCTGACAGTATTTTGTATAGTTTTTTTAGTTTTAACTCACTTTCTCTAACTTAAAGTAATCAACAGTGTCCACCACCATTTGTAGCTTTCAAATACACCAATAAACACTGTTTTTCGAGCCGACTAAACGTTACATTAAATGAAAAGGGTTTATATTACTAAACACAGATACAAAGAAGTTGTCAAAAAATAAATATATAACAAATAAATGTTATCAAAGGCAAGAAAAGTAAGTGTTCTACCTAACTGGATAAGATTTTAGTGTTTTTATGTAATGTATAATCGGTTCAAAAACATTCAATGTTTATCGGTATATCTGAAAAATACAAATGGCGGCAGACTGTATCGAACATGTTAAGTTTGGGGAAATTTTGGGAAAATGAGTTTAAACTAAAAATACTGTTAGGAACTCACTCAATATATGTTACCATGATGTAGGCTGGCATATAATCGGTGGTTTTAAACTTTTGCTCGATACAGGTGACGACTTTTAAAAATCCCTTTTAGCGATTACCTGGTTTGAGGATATTTGTACAACTAAACGGCAAATCTGCTCAAAAAAATCCGGTATTATTTTACTTTAAGGCCCGTTTCACGTTCATATATAACGAAATATTTTATTGTAGATTTCGGTGTGCTAAAAACGAATCTGCAAACCGTTTACGTAGCAAAAAAAAAAGTTTTCATGAAATTACTTTTTCGAAAAGTGGGTGATCACTTTTCAATGTAAATTTAACTTAGAATGAGCACCCACTTTCTGGCCACCTGAGAGAGGGGCATTTTTCTGTTTCTTGGCTAAAAAGTGTTTTGTTTGATTTCTTTTGTATGGTAATAACCCCTGAACTCTGGGACTATTTTCCATTTAACAGCCGTAGCCTTCGTTTACGCTATGCGTAAGCATAAACGAAAGCTGTTTAGCCAATAAACATGGGAAAAAATCCCCCCTCTCTCAGGTGGCTAGAAAGTGGGTGCTCATTTTAAGTTAAATTTACATGGAAAAGTGATCGCCACTTTTTCGAAAAAGTAATTTCTTCATATCATAAAAACTATTTTTTTGTGACGGAAACGGTTTGCAGATTCGTTTTTAGCACACCAAAATCTACAAAAAAAAATTTGTTATTTACGAACGTCAGACGCACAGCCCTTAATGGAAAAGTATATCAAAAATCCGGGGGAAAATAGTTTTCAATAAAAACAGCAAATGAATTCGATAGAAAAAAATGGATGCTATTTTTTTTTTTCTTTCTGTGTGTTTCTTGGCTTAAAAGTCTTTTTGTTTGATTTCTTTTGCATGGTATTAACCCCTGAACTCTGGGACTATTTTCCATTTCACAGACGTAGCCTTTGTTTATGCTATGCGTGAGCATAAACGAAAACTGTTAAATATGCATTCGCATACCAAACTGCCTTGTCAAAAAAACCTTTAAGCCAATAAACACGAAAATAAATGCCCCTTCCTCAGGTGGCCAGAAAGTGGGTGCTCATTTTAAGTTAAATTTAGATGGAAAAGTGATCACCCACTTTTCGGAAAAAAAAATTTCTTCAGATCATGAAAACTATTTTGATACTCCTTTGGCGTTGAGTTCCATGGCGATCTGCAGAATTATTTAATGGTCGTTCCCTTAGTACCCCCCTAGTCAAGGCTAACGCATGCGCTAGCAGTGTCAGAAATTTCGTGAAAATAGCGAATAATTCCACCCCATCTTTCCAAGCTTATAACTCCTCGAAAAATGCAATTCAAGCCCTAATTTTTTTTTTCAATTAAAGGAGCAAGGACCAAGGTTCCATTTAAAAAAAAAACAAAAAAAAAACAAATAACGTGGTTTAAAAAAAAAAGGTTTTAAACTTCAAACTTTACAGGTAAAATTCTAAAAGAACACCGTTTTTTTTTTTTTTAAATTTGAATATATTATGTATTGACCTTTTCTCTTCAATTTGTGAGTAAATTAATTATTTACTTTCGGGTTACTAAATTAAGTATTTACTTAAAAATTGGGATGGGGGGTTCGTGAATTTAAAAAAAAACGTTTGTCTAAAATATTATATTCGATTTATTGGAAAGAACATAAAATTTCACATTGACCCTGAAAATATCGTAAAAATAGAATCAATAGAAAAATTTTGATAGATTTTTAAAATTTAAAAATTGAAAAATATTGAGTTTAAAAATTGAAAAATATTGAGTTCGGAAAATTCATTACTGTTTAAAAAAAAATATTTCTATTACTTTTAAAACAACTGTAATAGTTTATTTTGGAAGTATAATCCATAAAGAAAATAAATAACCCACTTTTAACAGAGAAATTCCGAGATTTTTATATTGTATTCGCAGTTTCGTGTTAGGGGTGTCAAAAATTCCTACAAAAATTCTGATACTGCTACGCATGCGCACGTAACATTTTTTATTTATTTACTTACGTGGTGGAGTTTCTATACTGATAGGTTTTTTGAAATTTTTTCACTGGATTATTATTGATTGAACACTAACCAGATTATGAAAAAAAATTGAAAAAAAAAATCATTTCAACATTTGAAAGGGATACTCACTTTTTAGTTACCACGTTCTGGTAAATCGGTCACTTTTTATTTATTTTTTTTTTTCTAAATACGGAAGTGTCTTCGGTAGATATAAAATGGTCGCATGTTGACGAAGCAATGTATCGGGAGGCGTACCGGATTCAAAATTATTGGTAAATTTTTAGATTAGGTCCACCTCCTCAATTTTCTTTTAAATGACGACTTGAAATGGTTTTCGACTATGCTGAATACGAAAATCGCATCGAAATTTTGCAGAAATAAGTAGTTATCAAGATATAAAAAGTTGTATTATGCATTGTAATCTTTGGCGGCCATCTTTTTTACGTGTGTGTATTTGTTTATGGCGCGTGTGCACGTAAAAAGATGGCCGCCGAAGAATACAATGCATAATACAACTATTTATTTCCGCAAAATTTCAATGCAATTTGTGTGTTCAGCATACTCGGAAACCTATAAATGTCGTCGTTGAAAGGAAAATTGTGGAGGTGGACCTAATCTAAAAAAATACCAAATTATTAAACATTTCTCCAGCATGTTAGTGAAATTTATAATACTTTAAAAAAAATAAAAAGAAACAAAACAAAAGTTTTGAAAAAAAACTCACCTTTCACAAAAACAATTTAAAGAAAAAAAAACCACAAATTGACTAAATAAGTAAAAAAAAAAAAATAATTAAAAATCTCGAAACTTTATTTTTATGAAAACAATAAAAAAAAGTCCTGTTCTCTATTTTTTTTTCTTTGAGAAACAAATATATTTCTGACTTACAAATGCGGTAGAGACTCATTATTTTTACTTTCTATGGGTTTGATATACCGCGTTTTTATTGCTTAC
This sequence comes from Euprymna scolopes, assembly GCF_053919585.1. Taxonomy (NCBI): domain Eukaryota; kingdom Metazoa; phylum Mollusca; class Cephalopoda; order Sepiida; family Sepiolidae; genus Euprymna; species Euprymna scolopes. The sequence continues at coordinate 15,993,248 of NC_136504.1, read as the reverse complement.
AAAATGGGTGACTGATTTATCAGAACGTTGTAACTAAAAAGTGAGCACCACTTTCAAATGTCGAAATAATGATTTCTTTTTTACATTTTTTTTTTTTTAATAATCTGTTTAATTAGTGTGCAATCAATAATAATCCAGTGAAAAAAAATTCCAAAAACCTATAAGTATAGAAATTAAGCATGGGAGCAATGTTTGTACAACAACGTCGCCTTTCGCACTTTTACAAACATTTTTTTAAAAAGTAACTAAACCATTTATTGATAATTTGTCACGTGTACAAACATTTATTTATTTACGTAGGCTTAACTCCTTTCATGAATAAGAAAAGTTTTACTCTTTAAGAATAATAAAAGGAAAAAGTTACTGAACATTTATAAAAGGACTTCTTTTCATGAAGGCCAGAGGAATAGTTGGCCGAAAATTCGTGAAACAACAACAATAAATAAAAATGGTGCTAATGCAGAGAGCCGCGCTATTTTTTAAATCATATTTCCACGTTTAAATAACGTTTTACGATATGTTTTTATTTATTTATTCAATTGTAAGGTTAAAGTACAGAATAGGTACAAAACATCCTTACCTCCCCATGTTAAGAATGACTTTTTAAATAATAACATTATTTCAGCACGGATCACTCTCTGCATGAGTAATCTTATATAGAAAAAAAAAACTCAAAAGCAAGCAACAAACTTTTTTTTTTGGCCTTATATAATAAAGAAAAGATGTGTAAATTAAAAAATTTGGAAGATAAACAAATGAAATATTTTTTTTTTTTTTTACTTATCGAGTTAACAGAAAATTAAACCTTTCGTCAATTCGTGGCTGTGAAATGAATCGAACCGGAAGTTCAGTTTTATCAACAGAACAGATTCGCAGAAACGATAAATGAATATATTTATTTTATTTAATATTTTAATTTTAATTAGGTAAATTTATTTTAATACCATAAAAACATACCTCGACTCTAAAAATGGGTTGTCTGAAAATTTCAAATAAATTGGTAACGTATAAACAGGGTTTTATTTCTTTAGAACGAACCAACTTTACATTTTTATATATATAGATATATATATATATATAGTCATCCACATACAGTACTGTTTCGCTGTTTCACAGCTCATCAGTGCGACTATATATATATATATATATATATATATATATATATATATATATATATATATATATATATAGAGAGAGAGAGAGAGAGAGAGAGAGAGAGAGAGAGAGAGAGGCCCGCAAAAGTTTACAATACACATTTGAAACTGTCAGTTTTTGTATTTCTAGCTTCCAAATGGTAATGAAACTTTTTATAAACATAGAAAATGTATTGAAACTAAGATACGAACAGTGGGAAAAATAAAAAATAACAATTTAACACAACTCGAAGAGAAAACTCAATAATTAGCAACGCAAAAATTTACAACACATATCAAATTCATTAGATTTCTCAATAATTTTATGACGGTTTACCATGGTAAAATGCTTAGAAGCTTCTAGAATGTTCAGGAATATGCAAGAGACCGGATCTCACTCCATAATGGACTCATCCAGATCCTATATAATCAACTTCTAAGGCTGGTACGGTGGAGCGAGATTTCAACGGTTATTGTACCTCGGGGAGCGAAATCTTACTGATATCTGCAACTACTACTATTCTCTTTATCTTTCTCTATATCCTTGTACAATTTCTTAATACACTTGTAAACCACCTACTACGTGTTTTCCCGTGTCGTTCTTGTGGACCCAACTGAGCCCCACAACAAATAGACATCGAAGTAAGCAATTAGTAAAAGTATTGCGTCATTCTTTATCTAATAACTATATTGTAAGCAACCACATCATGGGAATGAATAAACAGATTGGTCAAGAGCTCCATTGAGTTCTATTAAAACAATAATTTGACACTGGAAGTCTCACAAATCAACTCTTCCTTTGGCCAGATCAGGTCGTCCTCGAAAAATAACAACGTGCTGAAAGGGTATTAACAAGAAAGGTTATGAATTCGCCTAGAATTACTCTTGGAGAACTGCAGAACGACTACGAAAACAGTGAAATTAAAGTTAGCAAGGACAAAATCAGTAGAACCTTTCACTTTAAAGACATCTTCTCTAGATCAGCAAGGAAAACTCCCCTTCTTAAGCAAAAGCATGTTCGTGCTAGGCTTGATTTTGCAACAAGCAAGCCTCTAGAGTTTTGGTATAACGTACTTTGGTCAAATGAGACAAAAAATGAACTTGTTTGGCACTCCAAAAACACAGAAAGTTTGGAGAAAAAAAGGTACTGAATACCAGT
>NC_136504.1:15945956-15985956 GCF_053919585.1 Euprymna scolopes | reverse complement strand
AATTATGAAACCAATTCTAAGATTATTGATGGAATGTTTTATCTTTATTTTATGATCCTTACGGTAATAGTTCAATGCTAAATAAGCTGAAACAAAGGTAATAAAGTAATGATAATACCTTACTGAAAAACGTTTAAAATCAGTAATATCCATAACATTACTGCCAGTAATATTTTGTAAACCTACAATCTCACGTTTCCATAACAACTGATTGTTAAATAAAAGCTACTCTGAAGTATATATATATATATATATATATATATATATATATATATATATATATATATATATATATATATATATATATATATATATATATATATATATATATATATATAAACAAACAATTTTACGTGATATTAGTATTCCTGAGCTTCTCAACGCGTGAATTTGTGCGACTGATACTATGAATCTGATCGTCTGTATTATTTTTTAGTTTAACGCGCATGCGTGTTGGCAGGTGGAATATTTTCTAATGAACCGACTTTATCACCAGCCAGTAAATAAAAGGTAAACAAACTAAAACTATTGCGATAGAAATTGGCAAATTCTGTTGGATAGAAAGCGTAGTCACATTAAAGACATCAGACAATTACCACAATACACTGAAACGATTCGACGCGTTTGAACCCAAAAAAGTATAAAGTGGAGACGATTGCAGTTTACAGCAAACAATGGCTGAAATCTTTGTTTCGACTCTTCGAACACTGATCGGGAAAATATCAAACAATCGTTTCTTTTTTTTCTCTCTCTCTCTTTTTTTTTTTTTTTTTTTTAATGTGCAACTGACAATTCGACTCGTGTAGCTTATCAATCTTAAATCTAAAATGCGTGAATTAAACAAAGTAAAAGACGTGACAAAATCAGTTTTTTGCTTTGATACAATTTTGTGTTCAGCTGCGTCTTCCATATTGTTTTTTTGTTTTCTTGCTTTCTGAGGGTTTATTCTAGTCTGCGTTTATCGTATTTTTTTTTCATCTTTTTCTTCGGTCACTTACGTGCATTATCTCCTCTTTATATTTCTTTTAGCTTTGTGTGTGTGTGTGTGTGTGTGTGTGTGTGTGTGTGTGTGTGTGTGTGTGTGTGTGCATACATTTTCTTCAATTTTTTCCTTGATTTCTCATTATGAAAAACATCAGAATCTTTCATTTGAAGTAGGAATTACCAAAAAAAAAATGTAGTGTCTGTTCTGATGCTGCACTTCATTTTTTTGGTCTCGGTTAATAGAGGAGAAAGCCTTCATGACTGATAGATGTTTTTATTTTTGTTACTAACTAGAGTGCCTCTTTGGGGGAGCTGGTTTCCCTCCACATTAAAAGCCGACCTTGTGTCTAACTCTGCCCTTGTAGGGAGGCAACTAAACAAAAAAGTGTTAAGATTTAAAAAAAAAAAAAAGAAAAAAAACTCATCTGCTGATTTATTTGATGTTTAAAAGCCTAAAACTGTTAGCAATTATTTTCTATTAATAGTAGAGTCGCCTTCGTGATTGCTTTTGGAGCGTTACGTAGTATAAAACAGCAGCAGTGAGATGACGTTGGCTTAGTAGTTAACGACACGGATTAACAATATAGGTATGCCAAGTTCGAATCCAGTTCGTTCCTCAGAAACACTTTCACTTAGGAATGTTGGCAACCTTCACCTGGTCTCTTCTGTAAGTACCCGATGTCTTTTTAGAAAGAATTCTAACTAGAAGATATCGGGAAAACGAATGCCAATAATAATCATCCGATTCATTTGAAATCAATAAATTATGTTTAGTAATTGCAACAACGGTACGGCTTATGTCGAACTCAGCTACCAGACGTGGACGGCGAAATTTTTAACTCCGTAAGCTAGGGTGACTCTAGCCAACTGGGGTGACTTTGAGCTATTAATAAAAATAAAAAATGCGTAAATAACTCCGCAGTAAATATTTGCTGCTGCACTACAAGAAAGACTATAAAAAGAGAAGACGATCACGCTAGAGAGGTGGATGACGTTGGAGAGACCGTTCGAGAAGACGATCACGTGAGAAACGTCACAGCTGTAACGAGAAGTCACGTGGCGAGAGAATGAGAAAATAAATGCCGTTGTAGAACAAAAAAAACGGCGATTTGAAGTTCTTTTGCTATTCTTTGTCTCCTTTGCGATTGAGACTACAACGTGTTGGTTCCCGGACAAAGTTACACATATTTACAAAGCAAATTGTCAAACAATCTATTGAAGGACACTTTTTCTTATACAAAATAACGGAATCTTGACCAATTAAGTCACCACTCAAAAAAAAAAACAGAAAAATCTCGACAGTTAGAAAACAGACGCATGTGCGTTACTAAATTACTCAGTGACTGAACGTTCGTTAACGAGAGGGCTCATCAGCCCGATTGCAAAGGCCACTACAAATTTCAACAAAGCATGTTGATTTACGCACCTTATTTAATTATAATATTAAACACACACACACACACACACACACACACACACACATAACTTAGCGCCATTACAGAGCGCGTTTGCAAACAATAAAACAAAAATCCTGTTAACATGACGTCCTTACTTAACGCCTGCGTGAAAAAAAAAATAAAATAAACAATGTAAAACAGTTATCCTCGACGTTTGAACAAATATTTGACTCGGGAATCAATTTTTATTTGTCGATTGGTCACTATGCAAAACGAAAAGCTGAAATTCACTGAAAGGACAATTTAGAAGAAAATTCACATTTACAATATGTTGTCAATAAAACAATAAAAATAAAACTTGTCAACTAAACAATCAACAAATCTTTCGGATTTCGAAATTTGCCGCTAAAAAAAACGGATGAAGTAAAGAATAGATACCCTGTAGCAGACGACGCCGCCTGGCGGTGCCAGGCGCACAATTCAACTAACACCGGTGATTCGACCTTGACATTGGCACAAGCACATGGCGTCAGTTGTTTTTAAACACGTCAAATAGCAAACATGCTCGAATCAGCATTTTTTTTTAAATATATTTACAAAACCTTTGAAGATTTAAAAGAAAAAGTATATATTTACAAAACATTTTTTTAAAATAAGTAACAAAACGAACGTATTTAAATAAAAGATATTTAAATAAACGGGTGTCTCTTTCTGTTTCGGATTTTTGCGACCAAGATTGATTTTTATGTGCCGTGTTTTGGGGGGTTCTGTGTGCGTTTTTAAGACAATTCAATATTTATTCTTTAAAACATTAACTTCAGCGACAATTAATATATTTTCAAAATAATATTTTTAAATATTACATTTTTACGAATATTCGCGAGCAAGATTTAAAAAAAAAAGACGAGGTGTTTTTGTTTTTTTTTCAATTAAATTATAAACTTTATTTGAACTTTCAACAAACTTTTACAGACATAAAAATAGACTTTATAGATATTTTATAATAATTTTTTAAAAATATATTTAACGAAAAGTTTTTTTTTTATCATTTCATTGGTGAATAAAATTTCAAAGTAATAAATGGTGAAAAAAAATATCTCGAAAAGAAAAAACACCTCGTCTTTTTTTTTTTTTGTTTTAAATAAAAATTTAATTTTAAAATTTCGATGTTTGAAAAACAGTCCATAATATATATTTCATTATAAAAGTTCTATTTTTGTTTGATAAAAAGAATAAAACAGTTAATAAAAAAAAAACAGTCCATTAAGTTCAAATAAAGACTGTTTGAATAAAACTTATAAAAAAAGATATGAATAAAATAATATATTTTTTTATCTCGATTGTTTATACTTGTGATTTTATTATGCATAAAAAATTGCCTCGGCCTAAAAGGATTTCTCCTTCACTGACCACCGACATACATCGCACTGTAAATAAATATTGAATTGTATCAAAAACGCACAAAAAAAAGAAATGGCCACAACAAATGAACCTTTTTTTATAAGTTTTATTCAAACAGTCTTTATTTGAACTTTTTTTTTTCAAAGGTTTTGTAAATATATTTTTTAAAAAATGCTGGTGAATATTCGAGCAGGTTTGCTATTTGACGTGTTTAAAAACAACTGACGCCATGTGCTTGTGCCAATGTCAAGGTCGAATCACCGGTGTTAGTTGAATTGTGCGCCTGGCACCGCCAACGGCGTCGTCTGCTACAGGGTATCTATTCTTTACTTCATCCAAAAAAACTAACACCAAAACTCGTCATCTAAACGAACAACTGAAAAGATTCTGTGGTCCTTGTTAAGATATTCGACAAATATTTTTTTAAATATGTCGTTTTTAGCAAAAATAACATTATGCACTTAATTGTCATGTCGAAAATAGTAATAGATCTAAACATTACGAAAATCTATCGAGTAGGACTGCTATTGTGTATTTAGTATTTAAAAAAAGCCTATCGCTATAGACAACAGTTATTGCACGCCATGAACAAGTAATCTAAGATATTTTCCGAGTTATGTCTCCTGTGTGTGAACTCTTCACTCTCTATTTTATAACGTCTAAGAAAAATGCAATTTTATCCAATTTTCCGTAAAAATTACTTTATACTATAAAAAAAACTTTCTACACGATGAATTTTCGTAATTTTTGGATATATTACTATTTTCGACATGACAATTAAGTACGTAATATTGTTATTGCTTAAGACGACATATTAAACAAAATCGATCTGTCGACTCTATCTTTACAAGCACCAATTTCGTCAATCGCCGAAAAAGGACAAAATTTCAAAATTAATGATCTTATCTGACTGACATGCTACGAAAAATAAATTTGAATTTCAAATACGATTATCTCGACTCCACAATTTATATTTCGTCAGTCAACTGCAAATTCGAAATTTAAAAAACGTCAACCGACGTTTATTAAATCTAAAACGAGTGACATGATGCATAGACTTTTCTTTTTTATTCAATCAACCTTTTTGATTTTCATATTAAAATCAATCCAGGGAGGCGGGTATTGTTGAACTCTGTTTCAACAGTGGTACAAACAACCGCAAAAACAGAAATAATCTCTGTAAAATATTTGATTTTTTTATTATTGGTTGAAATACTTAATACTGATTGGCCAATTCTATCAAAATATTAAATCTCGATTTTTTGTCAAAACCGAAATTCAACCAACCAATCAAAAGGCGTAGCTCTGATATCGAGCACCTGTTAGGTATCAGTTGTATAAACGAGAACCAACACACAGCCAATAGTAAGAGACTCAACTTGCCATACGAACGCTTGTCAGTCACAATATGACTGTGTACATTCCTTTGTAGCCAAATTAAATCTCGCCTTGGTCGGTAGGTCATAGGTTCTCCATAGACAACACAAGACATAGAGTACTAAATATAACCTCAGCTTATACGCAGTTTTACCAACCCCCACACAAGTCCACACACATACAGACAAAACAGCACTTAGTCTATACCCTTTGAGCTCTTATTAACTCTTTACTTTTGATTGTTCTGACAGATAATAAATAAAATATTTATATGTATAGAGGTTTTGTCATTTTTTTGATATGAACTTTCCTATTCCTCTGAGAATTATTTTTTTAAAATCACATTCACCCCAAACAAGACACATCGCCACTTGGACGTAAAGGGTTACTATTTAGGACAATGTTTAAGGGAGATGAACAAGATGTTGGTTTACGTTACATTTAAACTTGTGCATATGATCAGGGAAGCAGGTAGCAGGAATGAGATTCTAAAGTCTAGCTGTCCGAGGGAAGAAACTATTAGAGTAGAAAGCTTTCCGGCATTTAGGGACCTCTATAGTGAAGGGGTGTGATTTTGTTGTTAAGCGGGATTGTTGGGTATATGTACGTCGAGGGGGCACAAGTGCAATAAGTTCATCAGAGCACATTCCATTAAAATATTTGTAAAACAGGCACAGGGATGTAACCTTGCGGCGATGGGACAGGGGTTGGAGCTTAGTTGACAGTACGGGATCTATTAGGTTGGAGACTTTTTTTGGGGTCCTTCCAAGGGGAAGAGACTAGCGGTAGAGGCACTAGCCCAGATATGCCAATACTCTATGCATGGGCGAATGTTAGCTGTAGAGGTACAGGTTACTCTCAGATGTGAATATTCTTCTAGCACGATGGAGGGAACCCATCTTCTTTGCAGCAGCCTTCGCAATGTCTTTAATGAATTTATTCCAGTTCATATTTCCTATGAATGTTAAGCCGGTGAGTTTAAAGAAAGAACTCTCAGGGAGGGTGTTATTAGTCTTGACTATCGGTGGTTGGGAACGCTTCTCGTAATTGTTAAAAGAAAGATGCTTAATCTTATTAGCATTAAATGTTACAACCCATCTACGGCACCATTCTACTACAGTCGTTTCTAAGGATTCTGCCATTGACTTAAATTTGTGTACATCCGTGTTTTCCTGGCGCCTGTTATAGAGCATTGTATCATCGGCAAATATACCCATCTCGAACAATATCAGGAATAATAGTGATCCAAGAATCGACCGCAAGGGCACTCCCACATTAATGTTGTGCTGTTTTGATGTACGTCCATCAAGGTCAATCTGAATAGTCCTCTTGTCTAAGAAGTGTCTAATTATATTTAGTATTTATTGAATTATAGAATCTAGTGCGATGCAGCTGGTGGAGGTCGCTCTACGGAACTTTCTGGAGACACAAAACAATACGGCAGTGGAGCAAAGTAAGATGACAAACGTAAAAATTATACATTAACACCTAAGATGAGAACAATATATGGCCGAGTGGTCCTAGACGTTGTATCGTTATTTCCATGGCAGGTGCTCGTCTGAACTCCAATCTCTGGTCCCCCCACGCCAATCTTTCACGAAAAACACCCGTCTAGCTGAATCCACTGTGAAAAATTTCCCCCACTCTATATCTGTGCCTAAATCAAAACGCGGATTCCGTGAATAAAGCTTCTTTCTTAGAACTGCACGCCTGTGGAACTCTGTTCCGTCTGCCTGCTTCCCACCGGACTACAACTTGGATGTCTTCAAGTCCAACGTTAACAAATTCCTAATGAACCACCCCCTTAAGTAAACACTTCATCAAATCTCCACACTAACGTAATGTACTTGCAATAACCCTTATCCCTGAGTGGCTTCCGGGCCTTGATAAGTGGTGATCACTGTGTAAAAAAAAAATTAAAAAATCAAGGTTTACAGTTACTCAAAGGTGCTGAGTTCAATCCTGAACGAAGGCAGTGAAAAGTAACATTCAAAACAGCGAATCAGCAACTATGTCCCAGAGCCTAGCTGGAGTCCGAACACGGTACCCCCGTGATAATAATAATGGGTTGGGTTCGAGACTCTTAACAAACGGTTCCCCAGTTCGATACAAAACACCTGATGAAAACGGCCGAAACGTTATGACGATAACAACCAAGATGAGGAAGTCAGTCCGACAATCTCAATCAATGAAAACACCTCATCTCAAAAATACAGACAATTACTAATATTACCAGTCCTCATCTAAAAATTTCAGAAACATTATTTCAAATCGGCCTCGAATTAATACAATAAAAAATTGGAAATAACTCCACTTTCCGTTTCATAAGCACATTCAGACATTTTGAATTTTACAAACTATTGTCCGTTGGAAAAAAAGGAACAAAAATATTCTTTTCACCATTCCCTAATAAGAACCATTATTGTCTGAAGAAGGTCAAAGGTTACATCGACCAAAATGTTATGAGAATAATACTCAAAATAAGAACAGTAGTCCGAACAATCAAAATAATACATTCAGAAATTAAAAGTTGTATATAAAAATAAAAGTTTTTATTTGACCTGAAAAATACAAATAATGAAATTGTTGGATTCAATCACGTTAGAAACGTTGATTGAATGACGTGTTAGGTTGCTTTTCCAACGTTGATGGCTGAAGTGTAGACGTTGTTTTGCGGGTGGCTCAAAGCTCGACAGAATGAACTAGGAATCGTCTTAAAAAGAAAAAAATTGTCCTGGGAATGACACATAAATCGCAAGATTGTTTACTTCAGAGCAACCTGAAAATAAGTGTGTGTGTGTGTGTGTGTGTGTGTGTGTGTGTATGTGTGTGTGTGTGTGTGTGTTTGTTTGTTTGTTTGTTTTTTGTTTTGTTTTGTTTTGTTTTTGTTCTGTTATTTTGTTTGTTTTTTGTTTGTTTGTTTTTTTGTTTTTTTTCCTGAGAGACACAGATAGCTGGCAAGTGTCTGATCAGGAAAAGATGATTAAATAAAAGATTCAGTTTATAATTCTATAAATATTCCCGAGTTCGATTATGCGAACCTGAAGAAGGTCGGGGGTTATATCGACCGAAACGTTGTGAGAATAACACCTGAGACGAGAACAGTAATCTGAATAACCCAAATAATAAAAGAATTTATTCAAACAAATCTCTATCTACTTACTATTATGTAAAAGGAACTTTGTATGTGTGTGTGAGAGATAGAGAAGGGGGAGTTCCCTATGGGCGCCTAAACGGCTGCGCCGATTTTTATGAAATTCACACAAATGTGTTTATGTGACTGGTAGTGTTCTTAGATAAATTTTGTATCGGAATATCTTCGATAATTAGTGATAATCGATAATCCAAAAATTTCGAATGAAAAACTGAATATGCGATTTTGACGAAGTTAACACCTGATGCAGCCTAATCTCAAGTGTATTTAAGAAATTTTATTACCGCACAAGCACAACGGCCTAGCATATAAAATAACAGTAGGTTCTTTGATATGACAGGAGCACGTTCGAAATGAATGTTTCTGTTTGGAGTACAATTGAATCATGATACTTGAATTTTGCATTTTAAACTTTAATTTAAGCCGTTATTATACAAATGATTTTATAAAATCAACAGTAGGTTCTCTACAGTGCAATGTAAACTACAATGTATTGTGGATAGGTGCCCAACTAGAGCAGGCAAGCAATCGATTTTATTGAAAAATAGGAGATTTTACTGATTTCGATGGCAAAATTTAGGAGGATGAAACATTCGTTGATCTTCATTGAATCCCGGGAAACGTCGGATCTCCCGGCTGATATAATTTGAAAATGTGATGTCGATAGTTATGTAAGTATTAGATTTCGTAAATTTTAAACAACTGTGAGGGAAAGGAACATTTTGAAATTGCTATTTTTTAATCTTTTTTTTTTTTTTACTTATTAATTTATTTCTGTTTTTCATCTGAATTATTTTTCCAAACATTTGTGTTGTTCTTAGTTGTTTTTTGTTTTTGTTTTTTTTTTTTGTATTCGATCTTGTTCGTTTATTTATTTCTTCTGCTTCCCAGAATGCCCTGAACAATCCGCCCCATCCCCACAACGTAAACATCTCAGTCCGAGAACCTCTTACCATTTCTAGGCACATAATACCGCCTACCTCATCGAAACGCACCTGACATGCGCACCTGCATTTTTTTAAGTTCAAGTCTATTTACTTTGCAACCTATTCGCTTTGTGCACGGAAATCATTATTTATCTTCAGCGTCCACATGCAAATGTTTACTGAACTCAGATAATTTTAATGCGCGTTCAAGTAGTTGGACACTTAAACATTTAAACAGAGTCCAAATACTGTATTTATTTATAAAACTCACACATTTTTTTAATTACGGAAAGACATAAATCTATATATCTATCTATCTATCAAAACAATGTGAATTTTGCTTGCTTGCTTGATTGCTTGCTTGTTACCTTGTTTTGTGGTGTCGTCCATTATTACAGGTAAGGTGATAACCGTGCACAGAGTATGACGTCACAAAATAATGACATTATCCGGCAAAACGGAGAGAGAAATATTTTTTATGTCAGGTAACGGTCCTTGTACTAGACGACATGTTCATACCCCTGCATGATTAAATGGGGCAGTAAGAGAAGGATACAAAGTCGTAGCACTCCTTCTGAAGCCAAGCCTAGGTTTCTTTGGATTTGTGAATCAGCGCCGATTCCTACTGTCATACTGAGAGTTTGGCAGCGGCTACCTGATTGCACATCAAGTACACTTTGGTGATGATTTTTAAGCCGACTTCGAAGATGTGAGGTGGCATGATGTGGCCTTCACTTGAAACCACACTAAAGATCATAACCATGGCCAAGAACTTTGTGTTCATCGCCTGAGGCACGCCCCTGTTATTTGTGGCAATCTAGCGATGCATTTTGAGGGTGCTGACAATGGTCTTGTCATAACTTGAATCGATAGAGAGCATGAGTTGTACACCGGCGCATCTCTGATCTCGCTCAATTAGCATTGAATCACTTTCAGACATAATAGAAGACTCCTGTCGCTCTTAGGATTTGTACACCACTGATCAACTAGTAGATGGCCTGTAACAAAAAAGAAAACCGGTTTTCATCAAACGGAAATGGAATTATGCCGTTTTTTCTAGGTCGACAATTTTATCATTCCACCTTCTAATACATGTGTGTGTATGTGTGTGCGTGTGTGTGCGTGTGTGTGTGTGTGTGTGTGTGTATTATAACAAATTTTATACATACAGGCACTAGTGTTTCATGCTTATACAATAATGTAGGAAGTGATAATTACTTCTGGTCGGGAGACTTAATCCCGGTCAACAAAGCCAACCTTAGCTTTGTAGGCTAGCACCTTTCCTCCAGGCCACCGGCAATTAATATTTAAATGGAAGACAATTAAGTACTTATGAAGCCATGATGACAGACTCTCACATTCAGCAGTTATGAGAGTATTCAACAGCAACAGGAAATAGAAATGTTGCGCATTCACTAGTTGGCGACATAACCACTATTTAATAAAGCGTTGTTTTATGTATAACTGTTTGGTACTAAAAAGATTATTCAGTAGATAAATTATTGTTAATAATAAAAAAGATTATTTAATATGGCGGTGAGCTCACTCAATCTGCCAAGATGTCTGATTTGGGAGGACTTTTTATTTTGTATAAACTTAGAGTAACTATTACTGCTAATAAAAATATTCTGCAGATTTATTTGAGGTGGCAAATTCTGCTAGATGCCTGATTTAGTAATAAACTTTATTTTTTATGAACTTAATAAATTTGGTGTGGTTAATGTAAAGGATATAGGACTATCTAGGGGTAATGGCTTGGCTATAGTTAGAAATTCCACTGATTCAAAAGCTGAAAGAAATCAAATTCTATACACGTAGCTGTGCACAAAGTTTTGAACAGTTTAGGACATAAAGTTGAGATCACATCAGGAATTAAGATTACCAACTTCCTAGATGTTTAACCTTATCCATAGCACAAGTTAATCCCAAGTCAAATCACGCACATTCTATTATTAGAAATATACCAACATCAATTAACGTTAGAATTAAAAATAATTCATCTTCTTAAGAAATTTTAATAATAATAATAATAATAATAATAATAATAATAATAATAATAATAATAATAATAATAATAATAACACATGCAAAAAAATGTGTGAGAAAATACAGCACTCACTTTTGGGACATCTGCTTGACTAAATCATCTCTAAGATCATCGACAATGAATCAGAATTTGAGTTACCAAAGAATTTTATATTATGACCATTCATGGGTGTATTCACTGCACAGGCCGCGATCGTCCATCTCGTTGTGCCAATCTGAAGTTGTTGTTCAAACCATTCACCGTTACAGCAAAGAAATTCTCCTTCCAAACAAAAACCACAATTCCAGTTTAAAAACTATTGACAGAGATTTGTTTTTCTTTGAACGTTAAACTGGTACTCGTTTTCTTATGTCAAATAGCAGATTTGCAAAACGAGTTTTGTGTTATACCTGACCAAACCAGAATATAAATCCAATCAATACAATTCTTTAGGCAAGAGCCCCAAGTTGCATGGAGATCACACCGACCCAACTAACCGCTATTTCTCAAAAAAAAAAAAATGACTTGTGTACTGCCTAGAGGGCCGGCTTTAACTGCATCCCTTTCCGTCTCCAAGAATTTTTAATTCCTAACCTGTAATCTTAGAATCGGTCTTTTACAATATTTGCAATCTCGTAAATCTGAGAATGGTAGAAACAGTGCTTGGTTTGATAGACTCTAAGGTACCTGATCTTTCATGAAAATCCAAAACCAGAAAACTGCATTTAAATTATCAAAGAATTTTAGGAGTAGCCATAAAATTTTCAGGTTGATTACTTAGGATCATGAGAAAAGCAGATTCATGCAAAAGCAGATTATTTGCTCGAGTCACACAAATTACATAACGTTTGCCTCTTTGTATTCCCAGAAGCTGAACGCTTTGCAGAATGAAAAGCTTGAATCATTGAGACGTCCATGCGTAGACACCATGTAATACGTTCTTGGTAGGTCTAGCTTGTGACTGTCATCAAGCAGACGTTTATGACGTCATTTAAAAGTACAAAAGAGGTTAACAAGAAGTAATGTGATTTTTTTTAACACTAATGAGCTACGTATAAAATGTTTTATCTTCATCTTACTACCAAGCAATGCAGTACATTTTTATGGTATGCAATATAGCACTCGCGAGCAACACACGGTAGCAACTACTGCAAAACAAATGCGGGGTAAACACGATCTAACAAAACTTCCATCTGTTCTTGAACTCTACACATTATGTTCAAAAAGCGACAACAGTATACAATAGGAGGATTAACGCCGATTATTATATGAATTTGCATCAACTTTTCGCCATTCGTGGGGATATTTTTGTCAAAATGGAATGAGAGTTTATCTTTTCTTATGAGCACAGATGTAGCACTAAAGCAAAGACACTCGCATCATAAACGCCTTTCATGGTTGCTATTTACAATGCCTCCCCACGGGACAGAGTTAGACACCAGGGTCGTTTTTTAATGTGGAGAAAAGGAACAAAAATAAAAAGTGTCTCAGTCGTGAAGGACTTCTCCTCCACTAACAGCGGACAAGAAATGTAAGTGTAGCATCTGAAGGACAGATACTACACTTTGAGATATTAAATCTTATATTCAGACTAAAAATACAATGTAAGTTCAACATAAACAAGGCCAACTCAAAAGGAGGGAAAATGGGGGTCGTTGGTCATCCTTGTCATTCCAGAGCTAAACAAAAGTTTCTCTTAGCTAGTATCTTCTTCCACCATAATACCGCATTCACCCCTTCGTACTGGGGGATGTCCTACTTAGAACCTAAAAGTTTTAAACATTTTTTATTGACATGTAAAAAAAAAAAAGGTAACAATAGTGAAGGGAAGAAAGAATACAAAAGTTGATAGACCATCCGTTCCAAGAAGGCCAAGAACGTCTTCTCTTATGGGATTAAGAGTTTTCATAGTTGCTGAAGACAGACATTGATTCAGGTCTTTTATTTTAGCAGTTCTTGATCTTGTAGGCATTTTGCAGTGAAAATCATTGTGCTTCAGTACTGTGCATTCACACACTGCGGTTAAAAATCTCTATTCTGAAAACTACTCTCCTTCTCTGCAAACAAACTTTTTATCCGAACCTGGGACCATCTTATATTATATATGAGTAACGACATTTCGCGTTACTTTGTGAGACTTGCTACCATATAGTCAGGCGCGGCCACCATTTTGCCTGACTCTTCTGCCTGTAGTCTAACCTTATATGGTGCACAGAAATCTGAAGTAAGTTCTTTTTGAACCTTTATTACTCGCTATGAATGGCGATTCGGCATTTTATCACATATTTGACTGAAGGTGAATGAGGTTGTGGCGAAGTATGAGCTCTTTCCATACATACACTCTTTTGTTTCAATATAAAAAATTGACTACGAAAAAAAAAATAAGGACACTTACTAATCCAACTAAATACTGTTTCAGATTGGTTCTCCCTCATTCACAGGCTGAAATGGGCTGAAGGAATCACGTATAGTTCAACAGCGTCTTTCATCACAGAACAGGATGGAGAAGCAATTGTGATCTTCAACAGATATAAAAGACCTAACCCCAAGAATAGCACTCACGACGGTTGTAGAAAACTACAGCTGTGGACAAGGCATTAAAAATTACAGGGTTAATAACATTTGTGTGAAAAAAAAAAAGAGTTCCTTTTCAAAGGAAAAAATCGTTAATTAATATAATCAACTAAGGCAATAAAATCTGAACTGTCATAGACGCAAAATGGGATACAGATGTGGAAAGCTGTGGTTGCTATGGCAACAAGTCAACCACGCCTATTGGCCATGACAGAGACCTATTGATATTGATTTTTGTACACTGGGAAAATTGTCATTAAGGAATTCTTCTTTCTTTTCGAATAAAATGAATTCCCACAGGAAGAATAACAAAACTTTTTTTTTTTAATTTCTTGGGAATAATGTTTATCATGGTTTCTCGTTTCTAAATGCGTTCTTCTTTTTTATTCATTTTAGTTCAGAAACCAAGGGCTCTTTTATGGAACTAACACTTGCTTTCTATACGAGACGCACAGATATCTGAGTGTTCAATTAAGATTCTTCTCTACTCTTAAACGTTAGGTTAATAATGATATGACGAACATTAATTTTCTTTCTCCAATCGAACAGTCTCGTTGCGTTGCTGGATTCCAGGACAAGAATTCATCTAGTCTGGTGGAATATCTAACTAATTAGTGATGTTACTTGTGAAGTAATATCATTAAGATAAGATGCGCTATTCCTTGAATGAGTCATTGCATAGTCATGTCAAGAAAATCTTATTTGGGATTCAAATATTTTATCAGTTTGAATATTTGATTGTTGGAATGTGTTGTTTGATGTGAATGTCAAATCTTTGCGATGTCCTCCCAACGTAGTGGGAACTGAAACTACATTTGAATAAATAAATAGAATTACCTTCCAAACGTTGAGTTAGTAACAATATGAAAAACACTAATTTTTCATCCTTCCAATTGACCAGTCAACTATGTTGTACTATATCTTTATTGTGGCTTATTGGTCTTACTGAACTCCACGACAAAAATTCCGGTCCTGGATATGACCTAAAACTATATCAGATGGTGAGGACCCACCTCGCGGGCCTTAGGGAGTGTGGAGCCACCCTTTAATTGCCATTGCTCCCAGGTCCACTTTGACCCAGAGTGGTAGTGCCTGTTAGGGTCCCAACTATGGGTTAAATAGAATCTGACTTAAAAAACAAATATATTCCATTAAAAATCTTTCCTCAAAATAACTAGATTCGCCATTGAATAACCTGAAAAAGGTTGATATACCGTAAAACAAAAACAACCAACCAACCAACCAACGACAAAAAATTCATCTAATTTCATGAAAAATATTCTTGTAAAACATATTCTAGATGTATTTTTAATAAAAAAAAAAAGAACATCCATAATTACATCGATATTTTGTGTTTATAAATAGCAGAATTGCAATTACTCAGTCAAAATGATCGATTGCAGTTACCTCCCCTGGATATTGAGAACTCTACAACATTAAAACACACAATAAAACTCTATAAATCAATAAACTGAATAAATTATATTTTTATTTGTAATTCATTTTTTACCGAATCAATTTTTATAATTTTTGTAATTTATACTAATTTTGATAGGACATGCGAGTGTGTAATAATGTTTTCATCTGAAATATGTTGATTTTAAAAGAATCTAATTTATTAATTAAAACAATTTAATTTATTAATTAAAACAATTTAATCTAAACAAATGCTAAAATATCCTACACTCATTGAAACAGCCCACTTTATTCACTGTTTAACACGAGTGTATCAGATCTTTGTAGGAGGCAGAGATTACACCCCAGTTGTTTGGATAACTATGGTAATATGATCAGGACATAATATGATTACAATACAATGAAAAGACTAAAAAGCAAATATGATAGAAACAAGTTGTCCATAAATTGCTAAACATTTTCATGAAAAATAATCTTGCAGAACATATTCTTGATAACAAAAAAAAATTATCCACAATTTCATTGATATTTTGTATTTATAAATAGCAGAATTACAATTACTTAATCAAAATGATCGATTGCAGTTACCTCCCCTGGATATTGAGAACTCTTCAACATTAAATAAAATGATATAAATTAGCGAATTCCAACACAAGAATTCATCTAATCTGGTGGAGTATCCAGATAAGTGCTATTATTTGAGGTAACATCATTAGAAGATGCAACATTCGTCGTATGAACCATTGTACAGTCATGTCGATGGAATTTTATTTGAGCTCCAAATATTGTTATTCATTCATTTGGGGTCACCAGATATTAAATTAGTACAGTGAGAGTGGGAGGAATCGGAAAATTGCTTTTTTTTTTTTTCATTCCTACTGATAGTTGTTTGTAGGGGAAAAGAAAAAAAAAAAGGACACTGAAATTAATTCAAACATTTGGCTGCTGTTGATTTTATCTCTTTCTATGATATTGAAGCAGTTGAGTATGAATGGGAGGAAGGAAAAAAAGGGTTCAAAAAAGTAACATGACTATGGATGTGTAAAGAGAAAGAGAGAAAGATATGAAAAGAAATATGTTGCACACTTTTTTTTTCACTCTTCTATGTTGTTCTGCATTCTACTGGGCAATGCCGAGTAGCCGTGCAAGTCACACATACACGCGTTTGTTCTTGTTTCACAAATGAAAAACATACATATTTCTTTATGCTGATCATGTCAACTGCAAGCCATAAAACCTAGTTGCATAACTGCCAGGCCTTTTATAGGTATCACCTTTGTTTATACTTGTTTTCATTATATTTCATTAAATTCTCAGGAATCAAGGGACCCTTTCTGGGGCTAACACTGGATTTCTATATGAAACACACAGATATCTGAGTGCCCAATTAAGATTCTTCTCTACTCTTAAACGTTAGGTGAGTAACGATATGATAAACTCCAATCGACTAGTTAACTGTGTTATAGCATATCTTTATTATAGTCTCTTGGTTTTACCGGATTCCAGAATAAGAATTCATCTAGTCTGGTGGAATATCCAACTAACTAGTACTATTACTTATGAGGTAAAATCATTAGGAGAAGATGCACCATTCCTCGTATGAACCTTGTATAGTAACATCATTAGGGGAAGATGCGCTATTCCTTGAATGAGTCATTGTATAGTCATGTCACGGAAATCTTATTTGGGATTCAAATATTTTATCAGTTTGAATATTTGATTGTTGGAATGTGTTGTTTGATGTGGATGTCAAATCTTTGCAATGTCCACCCAGCATAGTGGGAACAGAAACTACATCTGAATAAATGAATAGAATTACCTTCCAAACGTTGAGTT
Source organism: Euprymna scolopes (assembly GCF_053919585.1). Classification (NCBI taxonomy): domain Eukaryota; kingdom Metazoa; phylum Mollusca; class Cephalopoda; order Sepiida; family Sepiolidae; genus Euprymna; species Euprymna scolopes. The sequence goes on along the minus strand of NC_136504.1, from coordinate 15,968,865 downwards.
AGTAACAATATGAAAAACACTAATTTTTCATCCTGCCAATTGATTAGCTAATTATGACATAGTATATCTTTATAAATAAGAGATACTGTTCTGGGTAGCTAACATTCCTGTATTCATAATAATATGTATTCGTCTGGCCCTATGTAAGTTAGACATTTCTGCCCTCGAGTAGAGAGAACATATGCAGTTTAACCGCTCATAGTGAAAACCAGGACTCTTTCACCTTAATATTGTGACCCCTAACCAGGACCACAACAGATACACAGATATCCAAGTGTTCAGACAAGATTTTTCTCTACTCTTAAACGTTAAGAAGTTAAGAACATTGATTTCCCTCTCCCCAATTGATCAGTAACCGTGTATTAGTATATCTGTTGTATTGTTATCATAAAAGGGGCACCGTTGTATGATCGTCTAAATGTTGTTGTCTATTTGTGATATATTCATATCTGATTGTTCATATGCGGTTGTGTGTGTGTGTGTGTGTGTGTGTGTGTGTGTGTGTGTGTGTGTGTGTGTGTGTGTGGTACATGTATTTTGGACATACCTTATCTTCATGCGTCGTTGATCTTGTCCACCTGGAATTCATCTCATTCTTGGAGGGGAGACTGGAAACCTGTTTTGGACGAATATTCATTCACTCCAAGACGATGATTGGTTTTATATAGTTTTTTTATTCACCTTCCAGATGTCGATCGCAGAAGAATGGAAAGTGAATCTCTGGCTTGCGTGGTTCTTCCAAAGTCTTATTTTCACACACCTCAGCGTCCTCCCCAGTGAAGGGAAAGGGACGACCTGTTAAGCCGTCTGTTCTTTTCTACGTCCAAACCCAAACTCACTGACTCCAGCTAACCTGATCACGTGACTCACACGCAGATCCTATCAGCTGACCCTCACTTCCGGTAAAACGTGTCTACAACATGATTTACTATATTTCTTTCTTATGTTCGAGCTATTTCCTAACATATCTTTCTTGTTGCCTCTTAATCTTACCGGGTTCCAAGACAAGAATTCATCTAGTCTGGTGGAGTATCCAGATAAGTGTTATTACTTGAGGTAACATCATTAGAAGAAGATGCAGCATTCCTCGTATGAGCCATTGTATAGTCGCGTAACAAATGGATCTTATTTGGGCTTCAAATATTTTATTACTTTGAAGATTTGATCAGGGTTTGCTTGTAGAGTTAAGTATCCTCATGTAAGGTTGTCTTGTCAAACTTTTGTATAGAGGCACTGAAGACACTCGAGGATAATGTCTAGTAGGTAATAAAAACCCTCTCACAATATTTGACCCCCAATGTTTGGGACAAACTGCGATTCAAGAAATTATAAGCAATCGTTCCATTATCACTTAACAAGGTCAAAATCCACTTATGGATAAGGTAACAGTGTATAGAGGCACTGAAGACACTCGAAAATAATGTCTAGTAGGTAACGGTGCTGAGAGACAGAGAAATAAACAGCCACGGTTACCATGTAAACATAAAACCGTTTAGATATGAGTGAGGACGATTATGAAAATTTCGTTTTTCGGAAGCTGAAATGGCGGAATAAAACGAGACAGACTTTTGCTTGAGAGATTTTTGTTTTTTGGATGCCACAGCATTCACATATGTTTTGTTGTTGGTGATGCTTATGCAAAGAGCGAATATCTTTGTCACTAATGAAGAGAACAAAATAATCCGATTCAAGTGTGTGTAATTTCGACTTGAGATAATTCACATGACTTAAATAGGAATTAATTGCATAAATACATCTTTCCGTCACATAAATTAGAGTTCCCCAAACTTTAGGACACCCAGAACAGGGCAAATATTTTTCATGGAGCACTAACAAGATAATTTCTAAAATAAATATGAAAAACATTAATTTCAAATTTTAACTTATACTTGTTCATTAGTTGTTTCTGTTTATGATTTTATTATATTTTCGTGTTTACAATCATTTTTTGTTTTTGATTAACTTAAAAATTGTTGGATATTTTTGTTAATTTATTTTTTATTTACTTTTTCATGAATCATCCTGAAACATTTTACATATGTAGTTATGTATCATATCTTTTTTCAGTAAAAAAAAAGATCAATAATTAAATATTTGCAGCCATTTAATTTTTCATATAAAACATTTGATATTCTTTAAGAAAATGGTTGGAGCCCACTTTGGAAAGCCCTGACGTAAATTATGAATATATTTTTCAGTTAATTAGAAAATATCAAATTGCTTTAGAAAATGCTGGATTTTTTCCACTAAAATGATAATCACTTATCAAGGCCAAAATCCATGCAAGGATAATAATAAGATAAAATTATTGTCAGTTGAGATGGAGAACCATTATAAGATTTGGAATGATTGATGGAGCGAACCAAGTTAAATAACTTAGGAGGAGGTTCATGAGAGGAATCTGTTAGTATAAGGATTCGAAGGCAACTATGTTACAATCTGCAGGGCAGCAGTTCCGTGGTAATATGTTACATAGATGGGAAGCCGTTAGAAATTTAAAGTACAAAAAAAATAATTTAAATTTAAAGTACAAATAAAAATGTGATTAAAATTTAAAGTACAAATGAAAATGTGGTTTATATTTAAAGTACAAATAAAAAGTGATTTTAATTTAAAGTACAAATAAAAATGTGATTTAAATTTAAAGTAAAATAAAAATGTGATTTAAATTTAAAGTACAAATAAAAATGTAATTTAAATTTAAAGTACAAATAAAAATGTGATTCATATTTAAAGTACAAAAAAAAATAATTTAAATATAAAGTACAAACAAAAATGTGATTTAAATTTAAAGTACTAATAAAAATGTGATTTAAATATAAAGTATAAATAAAAATGTGATTGAAATTTAAAGTACAAATAAAAATCTTATTTGAATTTAAAGTACAAATAACAAAATGATTTAAATTTAAAGTACAAATGAAAAAAGTGATTTAAATTTAAAGTACAAAAAAAATGTGATTTAAATTTAAAGTACAAATAAAAATGTGATTTAAATTTAAAGTACAAATAAAAATAAGATTTAAATTTAAAGTACAAATAAAAAAGTGATTTAAATTTAAAGCAAAAATAAAAAAGTGATGTGAATTTAAAGTACAAATAAAAATGTGATTTGAATTTAAATTAAAAAAAGTGATTTAAATTTAAAGTACAAATAAAAATGTGATTAAAATTTAAAATATAAATGAAAATGTGATTTAAATTTAAAGTAAAAATAAAAAGTGATTTGAATTTAAAGTACAAGTAAAAAAGTAATTTAAATTTCAAGTACAAATACAAATGTGATTTAAAGTAAAAATAAAAAAGTGATTTGAATTTAAAGTACGAATAAAAATGTGATTTTAATTTAAAGTAAAAATAAAAATGTGATTTTAATTTAAAGTAAAAATAAAAATGTGATTTTAATTTAAAGTACAAATAAAAAAGTGATTTGAATTTAAATTACAAATAAAAATGCAATTTAAATTTAAAGTACAAATAAAAAAGTGATTTAAATTTAAAGTACAAAAAATTTAATATATATTAAAAGTACAAAAAAAAGGAATTTACATGAAAAGTACAAAAAAAATGATTTAAATTTAAAGTACAAATAAAAACGTGATTTAAATTTAAAGTATAAAAAAATTTGATTTAGATTTAAAGTACAAATAAAAAGTGATTTAAATTTAAAGTACAAATAAAAATGTAATTTGAATTTAAAGTACAAATAAAAATGTGATTTAAATTTAAAGTAAAATAAAAATGTGATGTGAATTAAAAGTACTCATAAAAATGTTATTTAAATTTTACGTACAAATAAAAATGTGATTTATATTTAAAGTACAAACAAAAATGTTATTTAGATTTAAAGTACAAATAAAAAGTGATTTAAATTTAAAGTACAAACAAAAAAGTGATTTGAATTTAAAGTACACATAAAAATGTTATTACAATTTTTAGTACAAATAACAAAAATGATTAAAATTTAAATTACAAATAAAAATGTGGTTTAAATTTAAAGTACAAATAAAAATGTGGTTTAAATTTAAAGTACAAATAAAAAAGTAATTTAAATTTAAAGTACAAATAAAAAAGTGATTTAAATTTAAAGTACAAATAAAAAAGTGATTGAATTTTAAAGTAAAAATAAAAACTAATTTAAATTTAAAGTACAAATAAAAAAGTGATTTATATTTAAAGTACAAATAAAAATGTGATTAACATAAAGTACAAATAAAAACGTAATTTTAATCTAAAGTACAAATAAAAATATGATTTAAATTTAAAGTACAAATAAAAATGTGACTTAAATTTAAAGTACAAATAAACATGTGATTAAAATTTAAAGTACAAATAAAAAAGTGGTTTGAATTTAAAGTACAAATAAAAATGAGATTTATATTTAAAGTACAAATAAAAATGTGATTTAAATTTAAAATACAAATAAAAATGAGATTTAAATTTAAAGTACAAATAAAAATGTGATTATCATTTAAAGTACACATAAAAATGTGATTTAAATTTAAAGTACAAATTAAAATGTGATTTGAATTTAAAGTACAAATAAAAATGTGATTTAAATTTAAAGTACAAATGAAAAAACGAATTTAAATTTAAAGTACAAATAAAAATGTGATTTAAATTTAAAGTACAAATAAAAATGTGATTTAAATTTTTAAAGTACAAATAAAAATGTGATTAATATTTAAAGTACAAATAAAAATTTGATTTAAATTTAAAGTACAAATTAAAATGTGATTTAATTTTAAAGTACAAATAAAAATGTGATTTAAATTTAAAGTACAAATTTAAATTAGATTTTAATTTAAAGTAGAAATAAAAATGTGATCTAAATTTAAAGTAGAAGTAAAAGTGTGATTTAAATTTAAAGTACAAATAAAAATGTGATTTAAATTTTACGTATAAATAAAAATGTAATTTAAATTTAAAGTACAAATAAAAATAAGATTTATATTTAAAGTACAAATAAAAATTGATTTAAATTTAAAGTACGAATAAAAATGTGATTTAAATTTTACGTATAAATAAAAACGTAATTTTAATTTAAAGTACAAATAAAAATATGATTTAAATCTCAAGTACGAATAAAAATGTGATTTAAATTTAAAGTACAAATAAACATGCGATTTAAATATAAAGTACAAATAAAAATGTGATTAACATTTAAAGTACAAATTAAAATGTGATTCAAAATTAAAGTACAAATTAAAATGTCATTTAAATTTAAAGTACAAATAAAAATGTGATTTAAATTTAAAGTACAAATAAAAAAACGAATTAAAATTTAAAGTACAAATAAAAATGTGATTTAAATTTATAGTACAAATAAAAAAGTGATTTAAATTTAAAGTACAAATAAAAATGTGATTTTCATTTAAAGTACAAATAAAAATGTGGTTAAAATTTAAAGTACAAATAAAAATGTGATTTAAATTTAAAGTACAAATAAAAATGTGATTTAAATTTAAAGTACAAATGAAAAAAGTAATTTAAATTTAAAGTACAAATAAAAATGAGATATATATGTAAAGTACAAATAAAAAATTGATTTAAATTTTAAGTACATATAAAAATAAGATTTATATTTAAAGTACAAATAAAAAAGTAATTTCAATTTAAAGTACAAATTTAAATTAGATTTAAATTTAAAGTACAAATAAAAATGTGATTTAAATTTTACGTATAAATAAAAATGTAATTTAAATTTAAAGTACAAATAAAAAAGTAATTTAAATTTAAAGTACAAATAAAAATGAGATATATATGTAAAGTACAAATAAAAAATTGATTTAAATTTTAAGTACATATAAAAATAAGATTTATATTTAAAGTACAAATAAAAAAGTAATTTCAATTTAAAGTACAAATTTAAATTAGATTTAAATTTAAAGTACAAATAAAAATGTGATTTAAATTTTACGTATAAATAAAAATGTAATTTAAATTTAAAGTACAAATAAAAATAAGATTTATATATAAAGTACAAATAAAAATTGATTTAAATTTAAAGTACAAATAAAAAAAACGAATTAAAATTTAAAGTACAAATAAAAATGTGATTTAAATTTATAGTACAAATAAAAAAGTGATTTAAATTTAAAGTACAAATAAAAATGTGATTTTCATTTAAAGTACAAATAAAAATGTGGTTAAAATTTAAAGTACAAATAAAAATGTGATTTAAATTTAAAGTACAAATTAAAATGTCATTTTAATTTAAAGTACAAATAAAAATGTGATTTAAATTTAAAGTACAAATAAAAATGTGATTTAAATTTAAAGTACAAATAAAAATGTCATTTTAATTTAAAGTACAAATAAAAATGTGATCTAAATTTAAAGTAGAAGTGAAAATGTGATTTAAATTTAAAGTACAAATAAAAATGTGATTTAAATTTTATGTATAAATAAAAATGTAATTTAAATTTAAAGTACAAATAAAAAAGTAATTTAAATTTAAAGTACAAATAAAAATGAGATATATATGTAAAGTACAAATAAAAAATTGATTTAAATTTTAAGTACATATAAAAATAAGATTTATATTTAAAGTACAAATAAAAAAGTAATTTTAATTTAAAGTACAAATTTAAATTAGATTTAAATTTAAAGTACAAATAAAAAAGTGGTTTGAATTTAAAGTACAAATAAAAATGAGATTTATATTTAAAGTACAAATAAAAATGTGATTTAAATTTAAAATACAAATAAAAAAGTCATTTTCATTAAAAGTACCAGAAAAAGTGATATAAATTTTAAATACAAATAAAAAAGTGATTTTAATTTAAAATACAAATAAAAAGTTATTTAAATTTAAAGTGCAAATAAAAAGTAATTTAAATTTAAAGTAGAAATAAAAAAGTAATTTAAATTTAAAGTACCAATAAAAATATGATTTAAAGTTAAAATACAAATAAAAATATGATTTAAATGTGATTTAAATTTAAAATACAATTAAAAATGTGATTTACATTAAAAGTACAAATAAAAAAGTACATTTAAATTTAAAATACAAATAAAAAGTGATGTAAATTTAAAGTACGAATAAAAATGTGATTTAAATTTAAAGTACAAATAAAAAGTGATTTAAATTTAAAGTACAAATAAAAAGTGATTTAAATTTAAATTACAAATAAAAAATTGATTTAAATTTAAAATACAAATAAAAAAGTGATTTAAATTTAAAGTAAAAAATAGTAATGTTTATGCTCCTATCAGGGACATAAGTTGCAGGGACATTCTGTAATGAATTGAGCAACAAGATGTCTATTCACATTATTTTACCTCTATTTGAGTCAAATACAATCCAGTCACAAAATGTTACATGTTAACAGTACTCCATGCCTGTTATTTGGAAGAAAAAAAAACGGTGGAAACGGTGTCTGTCCCTTCGGTGAATTTTCACCGGCAAGCAGAAAGAGGAGTTAACTTGTCTTTGTTTACAATATAATTAAATTAATATTAATAACATTTATGACAACAAAATTTGCTGACAAAAAAAAACCCCTCTTAATTGGCCGATTGACCAATAATTTGCCCACTATCAATGACTCGGCTAATTAATTTATACGGAACTTTGAACCTAACTTTTTAACGCCCGTGTCTATTACTTATCTAAGATCTTTAAACCTTCTCAACAAACATTGATTTTGAAAGTATATTTTGCAACTTTAATTTTTTTTAATATATGTCTTTTTTGTTAACTCATGTTTTACTCGCTTTCATTCACAAAATTCTATTGTTAAATTTTGTTCTTGCTAACTGGTGATCCATTCATAAAATTCCTGTTTTTTATTTATCCTTTTTCATTCGCCAATTTAGCTACATTTATATGAATTATTAACGTTGTTTTTAATACTTTTTCAAAGACGTCGTTAAAAATATACTATCTGAAGCCAGGAGCAGCGCCACAGATCAATTCTAGCGAAAAGGATTATTCAGAAATGTATTAGTATAGTATATATATATATATATATATATATATATATATATATATATATATATATATATATATATATATATATATATAGATAGATAGATACAGAGACAGAGACAGAGAGACAGATTATATATAGATATAGATTATATATATTATATTTAGATTAAACTAGGCGCACCTCGAAGGATACAAGAACGTATACATCCTCTCCCCACCAAGTCCGAAGGAGGCGACAAAAATATACATTTCAAAACTCAGGATATGTTCCATCACTTCGCGCACATCTACCCATGTACTAACAGAACATGATAATCTCTCCCCCTCTCTCTCTCTCTCTCTCTCTCTCTCTCTCTCTCTCTCTCTCTCTCTCCTTCCCTTCCTCCCTCTTAAACACAATAAAATTCTGAAACAAACTTTCTGATGCTCTTGTCTATTTTTTATTTCTGAACTTCAATTTCAAAACTTTTTAACAAACTTTGGTATATTTTTCAACTCTGTAAAATTGTTAATATATAAATATTTTTTTTTCGTTAACTCATTTTTTCTCACTTCCATTCACAAAAATCCGTTGTTAAATTTTGTTCTTGCTAACTGGTGACCCATTCATAACATTCATGTTTTTAAATCTATTTTTATCGCCAATTTACCTACATTTATATGAATTGTTCACGTTGTTCTTGGCATTTTTCAAAGACGCGACTGTTGTCAAAATACGCTATCTGATGGCAGGGGTAACGCCATATAACTTATATCAAAACACCATATAAATTGAATAAAGTCTATTTTATATATAAAATGATTTTTATAAACAGTATATTTCTATAATGGAAATCATAACAAAAAAAGCGCAATTCTCAATCTGGGCAACCAAAAAATTCAATTGCAAATTACTTAAGCCATCTATCCAGTCATGGCTGACGAAACGAGAGCATGCTACACTTGTTAAGTAAATACAGGGTTCCGTTCGAAATTCCGTCCAAATTCTCAAGTTCGACAGAAACATTCCTGAATTCGACAAGATACACCTGGAGAAGGTCAAAGGTTACATCGACCGAAACGTTGTGAAAATGACACTGAAAATGGGAACAGTAGTCTGAAGAATCCAAAAAATACGAATAACCAATCCTCATCTCAAAAATTCAGAAACGTATAAAAAAACAAAAAAAAACAAAAAACAAGCAATTTTACTACTAAGTTTTATACGCACATCGTTGTTACCTTCGTTTGATTTTATAGATGGAATCGAACATGTTTGCTTTGGATTAACGCTCTTCGATACGAGCATTTTTTCGAGTGGATATGTGCGAGTTACTTCATCGTGATTCTGCTTCAAAAACTGAGTTTAGCGATAAAAGAAACGCCTGTGTATATAGATTTTGTCATCAAGGTTTAATCCTTCGAAACTGATACTTAGCTCTGGACTTGTAAGAGACAGCTGGCATCTATCGAGCAACACGACAGCCATTTTGTATTCAGGTTCGTTACGGTGGGGAGTAGTGATAGGAAAGGTTGTGGGAGAGGATGAGGAGCGGAAGGAATGTGTCTTTTTTTTTGACAAATGAAACGTTAGATGCGGAGGAGAGGGATGAAATCAAAAGAAGAAAGAACGAAAATGCGATGATCAAGTAATGGCGCGAAAATACCAATAAAAATGAAAGAGGAAAAATGATGAACCGAGAAAAGAAAACTTCGAGGGAATAGCAATAAGAAAGACACATTAAGAAGACGGTAAGAAGAAAAAAAGGCAGAAACAGAAGTCGATAGGTAGATAGATACAGTAAAATGGAAAATAAAAGAGAGATGCACTGGCTATGAAGTTTATGCACATGTTCGATACTCGATGGGAGTTTCCGGATGTTCATATCAGAACCGCCCCTACGTTATATGTTCAAAAAGAATGCGGATGCTACCAGATCCGGTCACCTGAAGATATTGGCTTTCTGGGACGAAATGTACCTAACATTGATGCTTTTTGGTTTTTCTACTTCCTTTTGCAAAACTTGATTATGCAAGAAAAACAAACAAAAAAAAAACGCACTTTTCCCCCTTTTCCTTCTTCGCATTTCCCCTTTCCCTTTCTACCCCTACCCACTCTTTCTGACTAGTCTCCTAACTTAAAATGTACCAAACATAAATACTATAACCCTCTTCCCTCTCCTCTTGCAAAACTCATTCATGATCTGCAGGGCAGGAAACAAAAACGATAAAATCCACTATAAAACAACCAAACCAAACACAACAAACTAGTGTTTGAAGATACAAAGAGCTTGAAGAATAAAAACCTTCTACAAAATAACTGGATGCAACATGAATACTATTTCCAAAATAACTTGATTCGGCATTGAATAACCTGAAAGGGGTTGATATGCCAACAAAACAAACCAGCCAAACAAAAACATCTACTATAGCATCTGACTTAACTGACTGGATAATTATCGGCATAGACAACTACATACCCTCCAAAACATTTCAATTGAAACCGAACAACAATAGTATACTCATGTAAAATGGAAAGGCAACAAAAAATGACAGTGTCAAAACGTCCTCTTGTTGATAGAACGCGTAAAAGTCCCTTTGCTGCTTTCCCTCCTCAACTTGCAATAAATCCTCGTGTATTCGATATTATCTTCCACTGTTCGTTCGCGTTCTAAGCTGACATGGTATACTCCTGAATGTGCTGTTAACATTGCTCACTACTTCAACTGCTTTAAACAAAATAGATGTTCTGCAACTAAAGTCGCCTATAGGACTGCCAGCAATCAATGTAAAAGAATTATAGAAAACGCATGAAAGTCATATGCTCAATCCATCAATTCCAAAGTAGAACAGAGATTCAGCTTCTACGGGTTTGAGCGTATAATGAACAAGATCCTGAGCAGATGCACGCCCTCAAGCCCATCATCAGTGTGCCTGGGGCGATCTCGTCAGCATCTGACAAAGCCAAAGATTATGCCAAAAACTTTGCAGCAAATTCAACCCTATGCAATCAGGGCCACCTGTCTCCCGAATGTCTTCAAATGAATGAATAAAATCTGAGTGACATCCACATATCTGTTCGTGATGCTGCCATGTTCAGTAAAAATCTTGCAACTGATCCTGGCAATATTCTAGTTATAGTACATAAAAAGCTACAACCGGAATTAGCACATATTCTTGCGAATCTGTTCAATTGATGCTTAAAGAAGAAATACTTCCCAAATAACTTGGAAATTTTCGTTAGTATTTCAAAATACTGGAGATCGATCTTCAGCATTCCAGTAGAGATCAATTAATCTTTTGTTTAAGTTGTTTAAGTTGTTTGAATCCGTACTAAATAGAGAAATTGTCAGACAAAAACAACTTGCTCAGCAACAAGTAATATGGTTTCCGTCCTGAGAGATCTACAATTGAAGTTTTGACTATTTCACTAACTACATATAGGATCAGTGAATCTATCGATGGCGGATTTATTTCTAGAACAATAGCTCTTGACATATCAAAGGTATTTGATAGGGTTTGGCATAAAGGTCTACTTCATAAGATCTCCAGTTATGGAATATCTGTAAATGTCCGTGTAGTACTTACCAACACAACAAACGCCCTCGTGTTTGTGCCTTGTATAGGCATGCGCGACAACAAAACTTGGGTTTTTATAAGCGGAAGTCTCGAGGTTGTCAGGAATCTACAGGCGCATGCGCAAGAGAAGGGATTGAGATAGTGGTATAAAAGGCAGGTCGAGTGAGAAGGTTGTTGTTGTCATTGGACGTTACAGTGACGCGTGCGTTAGCAGGTGATTAAGAGGCGGTTTATTTTTGTGTATCAAGTCGCGCACCTCGGTGAAGGTCATATAAATCGTTCACCTCGGTGAAGGTGAAGGTCATAAGCTATTTCGGCTATTTCATTTTGTCTCTTTTCCTGGACAACTATGGCTGGGGCAAAGTTTGATTTAAAACTGATACCCGAATTCGACGGATCCACTTCTGTTGTCGACTGGGTCGAAAGGGTTGATCTGACCTGCAACCTCTGTGAAGTAAAGGGGGTGCATACCGTGATTCCCCTGAGATTGGCTGGAGGCGCCCTAAGTGTATATCAGCAACTTAGTGCTGTGGAGAAGGCTGATATTACCTGTATAAAAAATGCTTTATACAAGGCATTTGCCATGGATCCCTGTACGGCCTACGAAACATTTGCCACTAGGAAGCTCATGCCAGGAGAAACCGTGGACGTCTTCTTCGCGGAGCTGAAGAAACTTGCAGTTCTATTTGGCAATGGAGTGTCAGAGCAAACACTGGCATATGCGTTTGTGGCCGACCTTCCCACCCATGTTAAGCAACTGTTGATGGCTTCCATAAGCGTATCTGTAACGCCCATGGAACATTTGTTAGAACGCGCTCGAGCCATTATCAGAGATGAGGAGGACCTGAGGGAACCGGTTGTAATGATGGCGCAGGCAGCCAAGACTAATGCTGAAAAGAGTCCCAGTTTGAGACCCACGACCAATGTGAGATGTTTCTGCTGTGGCCGGCAAGACCATATCGCAAGAAATTGTACTAACAAGGGGCGGGGGAGCCCGCGCTGTTTCCAATGTGGTAGTTATGGACATTTATCCCAAAATTGTGCGGGAAATGCATCAGGGGGCAGGACGTCAGCGCCGCCCTGTTCCCCGGACAAGATTTAATTGAGGCGCAACCGACAATAAATGTGCACGTGCACCAAGTGCTTTGTTCAGCTCTTCTCGACTCACACACCATCATGAGTGCCAAGTTGTGTCGAAACTGGACAAAGCAGAACATCAAAGTAACCACAATAGGTGGCAATACGCAAGCTTGCTGTGGAGCCGGAACTGTCAAAGTCCACACAGACTCTGGTGTGGTCGCAAACATTAATGTGCTGGTGATGCGAGGGGGTTTGCTGGGATTCGATGTACTGTTGGGATATGATGCTATTAAGGCACTGGGGGAAGAGATGGGACTGTGCGATTTTTGGAAACCTCAGTGTGTGCTGCAGTTCACATTGATCGGCCTGATTTCAAGGTGGACTACGACCCTCACCAAAAAGCATGGATTGCATCGTGGAAGTGAACAGAAGGAAGAGCGCCAACCGAACTCAAGAATAGCATTGCAGAGTACTCGATACCCGACGAGGTCCGTAATGAATACGAGAAGGAACTTTAGGCATGGATCCAGGATGGATGGTTGATCCCCTACCCCAACAAGCTGGGACCACCCAAGGGTCTGATTCCCTTAATGGCGGTAGTCCAGCATAACAAATCAAAAGTTCGTCTGGTGCTGGACTATCGTGAACTCAGTAGATACATTGAGACGTACACTGCCGATGCTGACGTGTGCGCCAGCAAGCTGAGAGAATGGCACCAGAAGGGCTCCAATGTGTCTATAGTAGACTTGCAGAAGGCTTATTTGCAGGTGCGAGTGAATGAGACATTGTGGCCGTTCCAGACAGTGTGGTTCCGGGGTCAGAGATACTGCCTTACTCGGCTTGGCTTTGGGCTGAATGTGGCACCGCAAATCATGAAGACCATCGTAAATGCAGTGTTGTCCCAGGAAAAGACCACTGAGGACGCAACATCGGCCTATATTGATGATGTGTACGTCAATGAAGACGTACAATCTGCGTCGCACGCCAGAGAAAAGTTAGCTCAATTCGGGTTGGAGTGCAAGGATCCCGAACGTCTGAGGGATGGAGCACGGGTATTAGGATTGGACGTTTGCGGGAAAGACGGTACCTTACGATGGAGGCGTGGCAGTGAGATTCCAACCATCCCTGATGTTATTACGCGGCGGACTATTTTTTCATTGTGTGGGAAACTTATTGGTCACTTACCAGCGTGTGGCTGGCTCCGAGCAGCTGTGAGCGTCATCAAACGAAGGGCAAGTTTAGTAACTACAGGTTGGGATGATGTATCTGATGATGCTCTTCTAACTCTGATGACAACAGAAACCCTAGAGAGAGTTAATAAGGAGGATCCTGCCCGTGGAGAATGGTGCGTCGATGGGGACACTGTGAATGTGTGGGTTGACGCTAGTTCTTTGGCATTGGGAGTGTTATTGGAGCAACGTGGAAATGTAATTGAAGACGCATGCTGGCTGCGACCCGTGAATGATGCTCAACACATCAACCTGGCGGAACTGGATGCTGTTGTGAAGGGTTTAAATCTGGCACTGCAATGGCAGTCGAAGAAGTTACACTTGTACACGGATTCTCTCTGCGTCTACCACTGGGTGTCCGACACTCTCTCGGGACGAACAAGAGTCCGTACTAAGGCAGCCAGTGAGATGTTAATCCGGCGGAGGCTAAACACCCTGAAGAGTCTGGTATCAGAATATGACCTGTCGGTGAGTGTAACGCTCGTGGCATCACACTGTAATCGTGCAGACCAACTAACCCGTGTGCCTCACAAATGGTGTGAAGCTGTGAAGACAGGCGTGGAGTTCACTGCTCGATCTTGCACAGTTGGCGCGATTAGCTCATGCCAAATACAAAGAATTCATGTGCAGAGTGGACATCCAGGTATCAAAAGATCTTTGTATATTGCGAGGCGTGTGGACCCGGCAGTGACAAGGGCGGATGTCAGGCAGATCATCAAGCACTGTGAGGCATGCCAGTCTATCGATCCTGCACCTGAGCAATGGCAGAAGGGGCGATTGGAGGTTGAGAATGTGTGGCAATGAGTAGCGATGGATATTACCCATTACAGTGGTAAGCCCTTTCTAACCCTTATCGACTGTGGACCCACTCGTTTTTGCGGTGTGGCGGCAAATGACCAGGCAGGACTCAGCGAATGTTGTCCGCCAACTGTCATCTATCTTTTCTGAGCGAGGTGCGCCGGAAGAGATATTGACGGACAACGATGCTGCTTTTTGTAGCCACCAAGTTCGGCAGTTGTTGAATGAGTGGGGTGTCCGACTACGACTGCGATGTGCTCATGTGCCATCAGGGAATGGCATTGCTGAGAGGAGCCATCGCAGCATCAAGAGAATTGCTGCCAGAAAGCAATGCACCATTACGGAGGCCACGTATTGGTATAACATCACACCAAAGGATGGGAACACACTAACAACAGCACCGGCCAATGCCATGCACACATACCGTGTTAGGATAAAGGGCATTGACACTGTCCAACCAATCGACGAGGAGAGTCATAACAAATACAAGGTAGGGGATCCAGTTTGGGTTAGACCCCCTGGAAACCGGTGCACCACCAAGTTCAAGCGAGGACGAATATCTGGAGTGGTCAGCCAGCAGTCGGTCCTTGTTGATGGAACCCCACGCCATGTGCGCGATCTTCGCCCGGCTAGTGAAGTACATCCCACAACTACAGAGAGCGATGAATCATCAGATGATGAGCTGCTAATGAGTGAGGTCACTGAGCAAGAGAGTGGTAGTTGTAGTTCGTCTTATCAGGCAGGATCAGAACCAGAACCAGAACCAGAACCACACCCAGAACCAGAAGCAGAACCTGAATCCGAGAGTGTAAATACCACCCTTCGCAGAAGCCAACGAACTAAGAGGCCACCCCCGGAGTGCACTCTATGTGATCATCAGATCAGGGGGGAGTGTAGTACTTACCAACACAACAAACGCCCATGTGTTTGTGCCTTGTATAGGCATGCGCGACAACAAAACTTGGGTTTTTATAAGCGGAAGTCTCGAGGTTGTCAGGAATCTACAGGCGCATGCGCAAGAGAAGGGATTGAGATAGTGGTATAAAAGGCAGGTCGAGTGAGAAGGTTGTTGTTGTTGTTGTTGTTGTTGTCATTGGACGGTACAGTGACGCGTGCGTTAGCAGGTGATTAAAAGGCGGTTTATTTTTGTGTGTCAAGTCGCGCACCTCGGTGAAGGTCATATAAATCGTTCACCTCGGTGAAGGTGAAGGTCATAGTCCGCTCAACCATCGAATCTTCCCTCTCCAACAGGTTTATATAAGTAATCATTAATGGACAGAAATCTCAAGATATCAACGCTGATGTGCCTCATGGATCCATCCAGGGCTCAATTACCATCCTTATCTTTATCAATGATCTCCCAAATCACATTCTAAGGTCATTCGTTGACATATACGCAAACGACATGGTAACACTTCAAAAGATCTGTCTGAGTCTCTTTCATCCGACCTTGAGCATGAGGTGTAATAGGGCAAAAAGTAGTTGGTTAACTCTAATGCATTCAAAGCCAAGACTCTATCTTTTCATCACCAACGCTTTGATCACCGCATGGCCGTAATTGATACGAGTGGCTCTCGTATCAAAGAAGCATCCTGCTTTGACAAGCTTCTGAACTGACCTTCATTTCTGACCTGGAATAGAAGACTTCCATCAAATCTGTTGCCAAAGTCACAGGAAAAATGGTTGCATCATTCTACTGCTCCAGAAGGTATCTCACTACCGGTGCAATCTTCTACAGCCAAATACGCCCTTAAATTGAGTATTTTTGCCAAATTTGAGGAGGAGCTACCCGGACTACCTTATTCTGCATTGATAGAATCAAAAATCACTTTGAAACGATGTAGATGCCCCTTTTCCCCTCCCTAAACAATTTTCCAACAGAAGAAACGTCGCGAGTCTGTCTTTGATTAACTGTTATTTTCACGGCAAATACTCCTCTGAGCTTCATTCAAATATCCTCCTTACGCCAAAATTTTACAAAAAGCACTCGTCAAGCTACAACCATTGCTAACAATTTTCCCCTACTCTCTATGAGTACCTAAATCTAAACATAAATTCCATGAACACAGTTTCTTTCCTAGAACTGCTCGCCTATGGAACTCTGTTCCACTAGCCTACTTTCCAGCTTTCTACAACATGACCGTCTTCAAGTTTAACGCGAACAAGTTTTTGCTATCCCGTCCCCTTAAATAGTCAATTCCCACTAACAACCGATCATTGAACTGTTGTCACACTGCCTCCTTACACTCATTAACACTTATCCTTGAGTGGCCTTCTGACCTTGATAAGTGATAATTACTATGTAAAACAAATTTTTAAAAAATGCTAGTGTTTGGCAATTAATCAGAAATGAAATCGAAAATCGAAAATATTCGAACTTGTTGGAATCGGAATCGAAATATTGTTGGAGTATTGGAATCGGAATCGTAAAAATTTGTGCCTATTTTCCGATACCAAAAACGATTTTTTTAATTTGTTTGTTCTTGTGTAAAAACTTAATTTTCCATGGTTCGTATTTATGACGAAATGATAAATATGTGTTGATTTGAAACTACAAGTAAAACTAAACTCTATATAAGTGTATTTTTACGTTTGCGAAAATATTTGTACATATTATGCTAATCCGACTCTCCCTACTAACACAAACTAGGAAATTCAGTATTTAGAAATTTAAAAAATCAGAATTGGGAATTGTATCGAATCGGCAATTTAGAACAGAGACAGAAATTGTATCGGAATCGAAAAAATATTGTAATTGTCAACTCAGATATATATATATATATATATATATATATATATATATATATATATATATATATATATATATATATATATAGATGGCAAATCTGTAAGACTGAAATGTTATTGGCATGAAATGCTTTCAAAGTGTGCAAAAACGGAGAACTTTTTCCGGAGAATATCTTACACTTCCAATTTTCAGACTTTAATCATGTCAAATCACATTTTATTTCCTTTTGACGGATTTATTGTTGCTATTTTTTCTGATGAGTAAAGGGCATAATAGATTCCCTGATTGATATATTAATTAAGTGGTTTATTTTTCGCTACGAAACAGATACTGTCAAGAATTGTAAATGTCAAGTGAATTAAAGGAATAAATAATAAGATGGTCAACATTTTGGAATATAGTTTTTTTCATTTATTCACTATATCTATATAATTATAAAGCTCCAATGACCTTGAAACGGATGTTGTAACCCAATATCCGGTATACGACTTCCGGTTACGCATGGTAACATAAACAAATAATCAACGCGACAATAAAACGTATTGTTTTACTATGTACGTTTTCAGCGTCCCAATTGTTTTTGTTTTGTTTTTTCGCGTTTAAATTAAAACGAATACACATATAGTCCAAACTATATGCATCTATTTTTTTTTCTTCCTTTGAAGATTGTAATGCCGGGTATGGGGCAGCCAAACCAGCTGCCAACATTGCCCCGCTTTTTTATTGAAACCAACCGAGAGCTCTTTTTAGTATCCTCGCTGTTCCCTTAAGTGCAATTGTCTGAATCTCTTTTGCACTTGGTTCACCAGGAATATTAGTTAGGTAGGACTTCAGGTTCTTCTTCATAAGTCCTGTGGCACCTATGATAACTGGTATGATCGATATCCCCTTTAGGTTCCAGTTTCTTTTCATATCATACATGAGACCTTGGTATTTGGTCTGTTTCTCTCTTTCAGCTCTGTTAAGACCGCCATCATTAGGAACACTCACTTCAATCAAGGTTGCAATTCTCTCTGACTTATTCCATATAACTATCAGTTTATATGTACTGATGTCTACACATATATGTATATATGCATACACACACACATGCTACGAAATTGATAATGAGATGACCACTTTTAATACGACGATGTAGAGTTATTCTATACAAAAGATATACATATATACACAGGTACGTACATTCACGTACACACACATACTCCTTCACTTAGTGTAATCTCTGCAGCTACTTGCAATCAGCATTTGATTTATATAAACCCTCGCATAAGTGCGAAGGTCTGTGTAATATTTAATTGTACGTCAAACTTTTATCACCCCCTATTCTAATATATAGCATTCAAATACATTTTGAAAATATGAACAAATAATATTTTGTCTTATTAGTATTTCAAATTAATCAGTCTCAAATTTTCCTAAACATTCTCGCCAACTTCTAGTGTGAATATTTTATTTTTGCTATTAATAGAAGTGTGTGCTCTTTTTGTCAATACGTTTCTCGTATCAGTAAATCTAACAATTTATAATTTTTCATTCAAACATAGATAACTCAGTGTATTTAGAGTTTAGATGTTTTAGTTATTTTTATTTTTAATTATTTTCAAGTAGATTTTATTCTAGAAATATTTTAGATGTTTTATATATTTTTTATTATTGAACACAAATTTATCGTTGTAGATTCTGCTTTTTAATTATTTTATGTTGAGTTTTCTTCTTTTTGTAAGGGGAAATATGCAGCATTTTTACATTTGAATTATTATTCTATATGTGCTTTTACTAGTTTTGTTGTTATTTACATAGTTTTCATTATTTTTATTGTCTTTTTAAATTGTTTTTCTACGTTATGATAGCAACTGTAGTTTAGATTAGTAGTTTAATTTTAATGTATTTTAGTGGATATATTATGCAATAAGTTATTTGGCAGTGTACGTTTATTAGATTCAAATTGAGTTTTAATGCGGGAGTAAATCAAATGATATTTTATCTCGTTTTATTTCGTTTGTATTTATTTCAAGTCGTTACATTATCATTTTTATATCCATTAGTTTTGTTATTAATATTTTATGTTCATCAAAAATGCTTTTTATTAGCGAATTTGTTACAAATGTTATTTTCCGTTACTGAAGTTCAATATTTTAAAAGTTTATATAAGTTTATATAAGGTTAACATTTTATTTAATGAATGGCTTATACATCTCTTCCTATGGGTTAAGTGTGACATCTAGAAACCTTATTTGTTTAATATTTATGCTTACTTCTTCTTTTAGTTCTATATTTTCTTTACTTATGTATATTTTTGCAAATTTGGTCACATATAGCCCTAGTAGTAGTATCTCTTACTATCAGTATTGACCTCTATTTTCTAGATCTATTCTTCAAGTACTATTATATAGGCTCACCATGTCAGATGCTACAACAGAGTTAAGTGAGCCCATTGAAACGTCAAATAAACAATTTTGGTTATTTTTGCCCATAGTTCTTTATCGCTAATAAATACAGTAGTTCTGAAACTTTTAAGAATATCTATTTCATCATAAAAAATGTTAGTGAGAAGTTTAAGAAATTGAGTTATTCTCGTGAAATAGATGGTTAATACTCCATAATATCAAATTATATGAACGAGCACCTTTTTGTTTATAATCCTAGAGAACCAATTTATTTCTTTATGCTGTTAATCCATTCGTCCAGATTGTATGCGTTCTTGATTTAGCAATTTCCACGATGCGCTTTTGGTGATCTTTCTTATTTCTGGCCTCGCTAGATTAATTAATCTATGATTGGTTCTATTTTAAAATTCGCTTTATGGTTTTTAAGTAAAATATAAGCTTCTAGTGTGTACTTTATGTTATACTTTGACTGTTAGTGTTTCTTCTATCTACTAAGTTGGTATTATTTTCTTGTGTTTTCGTATGTTTCTGTTTGGTTAATTTTTGTTATATTCTTATTGTTTTAAGTATGTAAAAGTTTCTAGTTTTTCCCTCGCGTCTGTAAATGTGCGTTTGGATTTTCTTATTTTATTAATCATTTTGTAAAGCTTTCTTCGAAAAGATGTTTTTATTATGAAATGGCTTATTTTTGTTCTGCTGGTTGGGTCGTTTTCTTGCTAAGCTTGCGTAAGCTTGATGTAAGGTGCCCTCCTTGAATTTCTAAATCAATAGTTTTCCGTCGTGTCATCGGACACCTGTTCTTCAAGAAAATATAATTTCCATCGTATTTTTCTCATCAATATCTCAGTTTTCATAAGCAATCTCAAAAATATTTTTCACAAAGATTTGGAAATTTTTCTTATCTTTGTCTATGTGTAATAAAACGTGCTAATAGTGTTCAACAGTAACAGCGCTTACGATCATTCTGATAATATTTGTTCGTAGCAATCCAGTGAATCCTTGCTCTGTTTATATAATAATGCTCATTAACAAGCAGAGATAAATATTTTGCATAAATTGTTATTCATACAATTTTTGGCTACATATGTGCAAACATATTTCAATTAAACCTTATTTTGACTCAGCTTCGTCAGGCCAACTCGTTGAGAGGAAACAAACATTAGTGATTTCGCCGTGAGTCCTTTAAGAAACATATGCAGCAAGTAATCATTTTACTAAAATTATTTTTAAGAATTGAATTGTTTCTTTCATTATTTTTCACGAAACTACATTATTTTTATTTTTGTTTGGTAATTTTTACCATTTAGAAGCGTGCAACCACAGCCATAGTACCTAAAGTAAAGAAAATTTGAAAATATAAAATTAATGTTAATATTTAATGTTTATACCCGTCCTGAGGTAGATATTCTATCAATATAAAATATAAATATACATACATGCATATATATATGTAAAATACATATATAAATATATATAAATAAATATATATAAATATATGTATATAAATATATATATATATAATATAAAGCTGTGTGTGTGTGTGTGTGTGTGTGTGTGTGTGTGTGTGTGTGTGTGTGTGTGTGTGTGTGTGGTTACGAAAGGCTCCTATATGGTTGACTATTTAAAAAAAACTGATTACATATAATGATAGAAGATGTATCGAGAGACAGGAATGGGTATTTTTGATCTGGCAGAACGGTGGTTCATTAAAATTGTAGGGTCTGCGTTCACAGAATATTGTGATAAGTGTTTCAGTGTGAACAGGTATGGTATAATAAATTATGAGGTTTATCTATTTTATTTTTACTTTCATCATATTTTGCTTTGGTTTTGATATCCCCAAATTCGAGGCTATCTCTTTACAACCCGTCCTTTTCATAACCTATCATACTTTCATAATTCAGAGTTCATTTTCTGTAGGCTGTTTTTGAACCCAGTCAACGACGGGTACTTTTGCTAGTATATATATATATATATATATATATATATATATATATATACAATAGCGTCCAAAACTAAGGGAATACATTTTAAAACCTAATATTTGTAAGAAATAACAACTGTGAAAAGCTGAAATCTTAACAACTGGTAGTCATTATCATCCATAATACTAAAATCATTGCAAAGGACAGAAAAAGAATTATAACATTTATTTATTTTCAAAATAGGAATGTCCAAAAGTAAGGGACACAATTGAGAAAAACAATATAAGCAGCTAAAAAACAATAATAATACATATGCAGTCAATATTTAGCAAATGAGTCCTTGCTCTCAATGAGAGCTGCACATTTTCGACTACAAGAATGATTCAGTTCTTGACAATGTGCGATACTAATTTTTGATCATTCTTCTTGAAGCTTCACAAATCCTCCGTGTTAGTGAGATTTCTTTCCATAACTTTAACTCCTAAGGTCTTCCAAAGATTTTCTATTGGATTTAAGTTTACACGAATTTGTAACCGGACAAGAGACGTTGTACCTTGGCTAGAAAACATTCACAATACCATGACGCTTCCGCCCCCAAACTTGACAGTTTTCTTAGTACACTTTGCATTTAATCTTTCAACAATACGTCTCTTTACATTGTTTTTCCATCATTTCCAAATAAATTAAACTTGCTTTCATCACTGAAAAATACTTTTGCCCAATTTTCATATGTCTAAATTACATACCTGTTTGCAAACTCTAATCTCTTCTTCTTATTCTTCAAACTAACAAGTGGTTTCTTCCCTGGGGTTCGATTAAACAGCCCCATTTCTTGCAGTCGTCTAGAAACAGTCTGTCTTGACACATTAACATATGAGGTATTATTCATAACTCTTTTAATTTCTGTGTAAGACTTAAAACGGTCCTTTAATGACATACACTTCATTATTCGATATTCTCTTGCCGCAATCTTTCAGGGTCTGCCGGTTTTAAAAGCACTATTTTGCCAGTATCATTGTAGGATTTTAAAATCCTGCCTACAACACTCTTGGAACGTTTCACTTTCTCTGAAATCTCTCTAATGGTGTGCTTTTCTTTGCGTAGCTTCACAATAGCTTTCCTTCCAAAGTAATCAAGTTTTTGGCGTTTCGCCATGGTGCCAGCTCATGTAACGTTTACAAATGACTAAGTAAGACTTATTCTTTAGAAAAAATAAAAAAAATGTGAATATAGCATACTGCTTTTCT
>NC_136504.1:15905956-15943456 GCF_053919585.1 Euprymna scolopes | reverse complement strand
GTAGTAGTAGTAGTAGTAGTAGTAGCAGCAACAGTAGTACTAGGAGGAGGATGACAATGGGTTTCATCGTCTATATAAATAAAGCAGTATTTTATGTATATGCGTGTCTGCATGAAAATATTTAACCGATAAACTCTTAAATTGCTGATCACATAACACTGAAATTAACAGGAAATAGTAATCATACACCAGGGATTGTTTATAACAAGTAAAATCTTTGTTTGGGTGGATGAATAACGCGTACAAGTTGAAATAGTAAATGTTCATTTCAAATTGCCGACATACTTCTATGACTTCTGCGCATGCGCATATTCAAAAGTAGCTTGAAGTAGTTTAATTTTAAATCTATCTAATCTCTCGATAACTCAAACGGTATTGAATGCGTCTGGGGCGCTGTTTTGGTTTCGATTCTAACTGATGGCGCACAAATCATTTTTTGACTTTTTAAATCAGTACTATATATATAATATTCAATAGAGAATTGGCTCTGTAATCATGAATGTGAAATCTATATGAATTAAAATATATTCAAGTATATTTTACGACCGAAAAGCCCTTCCCCTCCACGGAGACTTATCAATATAATCTGAAAACACGTTTGATATGACAATGAAAAGAGGAAATCCTAAAACAAAACACAAGAACTTAAAACTCTCATTGCTACTGTAGGGTGTCCAAAAAGTCACTAAAAGGTTTTGAACTTAAATAGATTCTTTATTTTTTATATCTTTCTGTAATTTTAACACAATCTGACAAAGATATTGGAAAAATGTTTTGTTTTGTTTTTAATGCAAAATTCAAGCAATCTTTATTTATGAACAGTAATTGCCTATTTTCAGCTTCGCATATTTGTGCTCTTTCCAAAACATTAATTATAACAGATTGCAGAATCTCTGGATTGCGATATAACTCGCTTTATTTCGTTCTTGATGTTTTCCTTCGATTCTTGCAGGGTTTTAGGTTTGTTAACATAGACTCTTTCTTTGGGTTATCTCTTACATGAAAATGCCGTCGATAAGCTACTTGAGTCAAAGCAGTTGACCCCTGATTAAAACAATTTCACAACTTCTGTACGTTGTTCATTGCTACACTTATCCATCATTAATTGCTAAAATATTATGCATAAAATATCTGAAATAGAAAAAAAAATCATTAATTGTAAAATGACAAAGATTTTCCCCACTTCAGTGACCTTTTGGATAACTTGTATAATTACTTCCGCTATCGAAGTTGTGTTTTATTTGGCTAAAGAATGAAAGAACAATTGAAGATAAAAGGAAAAAGAATGAAAAATAATAATAATAATAATAATAATAATAATAATAATAATAATAATAATAATAATAATAATAATAATAATAAATGGATAAAAATGGCGGAAATATGATTAAAGATGAGAACGGGATAAAAATAAGAAAGAAAGATAAAAATATACGAATGCGACTATAATGATATCAAGGCCCGGAAGCCACTCAGGGATAAGGGTTATTGCAAGTACAGTACGTTAGTGTGGAGATTTAATGAAGTGTTTACTTAAGGGGGCGGTTCATTAGGAATTTGTTAACGTTGGACTTGAAGACATCCAGGTTGTAGTCGTGTGGGAAGCAGGCAGACGGAATAAATAATTGATTAAATAAATGATTGATTAAATAAACAATGGAAGACACAAGAAAGAACGAATATGAAGTGATGAAAGAAGAGAAAAACAAACGAAAGAAAGGATTGAATTAGTATGAAAAAAAGAAACGAAAACATAAAACAAAATAAAAATTAAGAAAGGAGAGAGTAAAAGTAAAAAAAAAAAGGATAAAGAAAAAGGCATAAGAGAAACGAAGATTCTACGAATCAAACAAATGCTAATCCTTCCACCATTTTTAGAGTTCTAAGAAAACAAAATGGCTAACCCTTTGATTTAGAAAGGATTAGATTTCATTTTTCTTTTTTAATCGTTTTTTTTTTTTTTTTTTGTGTGTGAATTGCTTCAAAGGATTTTGATTATAGCGTCCAGGAAAAAGGAAAAAAATGATACGAATGGACACAGGCGAACAAAAGTAGCACTTGGAAAGTACAAAACACAATCAAGGCCGAATAACGACCTCCCCTGACCACATACAACTTTCAGATCTTCAAAATAGAGGCGTGTAAAAATGTTGTTTTTTTTTTCAGTTTAGAAGCAAAAATAAATCATAATATTTGTCTTTAAACTTATATTTAAGCCAGAATTATTTTATACTCCACAGTTTAACTATATATAGTTTTTGTTCTCTATGACACATTTCATAGAGAATATGAGTTAAGCTAAGATCACCTTGTACTTTTAAAACGCTGGGTGATCGTAGCCATTTTTCTGCAGCTCAGTTTCAAGACGTTGGCAATCTTCTTGTAGCCTTGGCCATTTTGATGTAGCGCAACTATACGTCGTTTAAGATCCTCAGAGAGTTCTTTGACATGAGTTACCATGTTGAAGCTGTCATTGACCAGTATGAAAAAGAGTGTGAAAAAGAGTATGCAAAAAGAGTATGAAAAAGAGTATGAACAAGAGTGTGAAAAAGAGTATGAAAAAGAGTGTGAAAAAGAGTATGAAAAAGAGTGTGAAAAAGAGTATGAACAAGAGTGTGAAAAAGAGTATGAACAAGAGTGTGAAAAAGAGTATGAACAAGAGTGTAAGAGAGAGTATGAAAATAAGTATGAAAAAGAGCGTGAAAAAGAGTGTGAAAAAGATTATGAAAAAGAGTATGAAAAAGAGTGTGAAAAAGAATATGAAAAAGAGTGTGAAAAGAGTGCGAAAAAGAGTATGAAAAAGAGTATAAAAAAGAGTGTGAAAAAGAGTGTGAAAAAGAGTATGAAAAAGAGTATGAAAAAGAGTGTAACAAAGAGTATGAAAAAGAGTGTGAAAAAGAGTATGAAAAAGAGTATGAAAAAGAGTGTAAAAAAGAGTATGAAAAAGAGTGTTAAAAAGAGTGTGAAAAAGAGTATTAAAAAGAGTATGAAAAAGACTATAAAAAAGAGTATGAAAAAGAGTATGAAAAAGAGTGTGAAAAAGAGTGTGAAAAAGAGTATGAAAAAGAGTATGAAAAAGAGTGTGAAAAAGAATATGAAAAAGAGTGTGAAAAACAGTATGAAAAAGAGTGTGAAAAGGAGTATGAAAAAGAGTGTGAAAAAGAGTATGAAAAAGAGTGTGAAAAAGAGTATGAAAAAGAGTGTGAAAAAGATTATGAAAAAGAGTATGAAAAAGAGTATGAAAAAGAGTATGAACAAGAGTGTGAAAAAGAGTATGAAAAAGAGTATGAAAAAGAGTGTGAAAAAGAGTATGAAAAAGAGTATGAAAAAGAGTATGAAAAAGAGTGTGAAAAAGAGTGTGAAAAAAGTATTAAAAAGAGTATGAAAAAGAGTGTGAAAAAGAATATGAAAAAGAGTGTGAAAAAGAGTATGAAAAAGAGTATGAACAAGAGTGTGAAAAAGAGTATGAAAAAGAGTATGAAAAAGAGTGTGAAAAAGAGTATGAAAAAGAGTATGAACAAGAGTATGAAAAAGAGTGTGAAAAAGAGTGTGAAAAAAGTATTAAAAAGAGTATGAAAAAGAGTATGAAAAAGAATATGAAAAAGAGTGTGAAAAAGAGTATGAAAAAGAGTGTGAAAAAGAGTATGAAAAAGAGTGTGAAAAAGAGTGTGAAAAAAAGTATTAAAAAGAGTATGAAAAAAGGTATTAAAAAGAGTATTAAAAAGAGTATGAAAAAGACTATAAAAAAGAGTATGAAAAAGAGTATGAAAAAGAGTGTGAAAAAGAATATGAAAAAGAGTGTGAAAAAGAGTATGAAAAAGAGTATGAAAAAGAGTATGAAAAAGAGTATGAACAAGAGTGTGAAAAAGAGTATGAAAAAGAATATGAAAAAGAGTGTGAAAAAGAGTGTGAAAAAGAGTATGAAAAAGAGTGTGAAAAAGAGTGTGAAAAAGAGTGTGAAAAAGAGTGTGAAACAGAATATTAAAAAGAGTGTGAAAAAGAGTGTGAAAAAGAGTATGAAAAAGAGTGTGAAAAAGAGTATGAAAAAGAGTGTGAAAAAGAGTATGAAAAAGAGTGTAAAAAAGAGTGCGAAAAAGAATATGAAAAAGAGTGTGAAAAAGAGTGTGAAAAAGAGTATGAAAAAGAGTGTGAAAAAGAGTGAAAAAAGAGTATGAAAAAAGTGTTAAAAAGAGTGTGAAAAACAGTATGAAAAAGAGTGTGAAAAAGAGTGTGAAAAAGAGTGTGAAAAAGAGTGTGAAAAAGAGTATGAAAAAGAGTGTGAAAAAGAGTATGAAAAAGAGTATTTTTTTTTTTTTTTTTTTTTACATTTTCACCCCAAACAAGGCACATTGCCACTTTGGTGTAGGGGGCTACTATCAGGGGAAACATCTACTGGGGTACTATGTAGGGATTAGGGCAGAGAGATGTTGGTTCACGTTGCACTTGAACTTATGCATGTCAGTACAGTTGGGGAAGCAGTGACCCGGAATGGAATTCCAAAGTCTAGCAGTTCTGGGGAAGAAACTACTGGAGTAGAACGATCTTTTACATCTAGGGATCTCTACAGTGTGGGGGTGGGATTTTGCAGCTTGTCGGGTCTGTCGAGGGTGTTCACGTCGTGGGGGCACAAGTGCTTGCAGTTCTTCAGAGCATTCACCATTATAGTACTTGTAGAACAGGCAGAGGGATGCAACGTTTCGACGATGGGTCAGAGGCTGAAGTTTTGATGCCAGTCCAGGGCCTATCAGATTTGCGACTCTCCTTTGAACCCTGTCAAGGAGCGAGAGACTAGTAGCCGATGCACCGGCCCAAATATGACAGCAATACTCCATACATGGGCGAATAGTGGCCTTATAGAGGTACAGGATACTTTCGGGTGTTGAAAGTTTTCTAGCACGGTAGAGAGAGCCCACCTTCCTTGCAGCGGCCCTGGCAATGCCCTCGATGTAACTGTTCCAACTCATGTTTCCAGTGAACGTTAGGCCAAGGAGCTTGAGAGACGTACTCTCAGATAAAGAGTCGTTGGCCATTGCTATAGGTGGTAGAGAAGGTTTCTTGTAATTATTGAATGAAACCAGTTTTGTCTTGGTGGCATTGAACGTTACCGTCCATTTTTGTCCCCATTCCACTACTGATTGGAGGTCATCCTCTAGTGTTTCTGCCATTACTTTAGATATATGTTCGTTTGTTTTCCTGTCGTGCCTGCTATAGAGTGTGGTGTCATCAGCATATATCCCCATCTCAGAGGCAATCTTGTTGGGAAGGTCATTTATGAATATCAGGAACAGCAGAGGTCCCAGGATAGATCCTTGGGGCACTCCCGCATTTATATCATATTGTTTAGATGTACGACCGTCGAGGACAACCTGGATTTTTCTCTTATCTAAGAAGGATTTAATTACGTTAAGTATTCTACCAGTGATACCGTAAGATCTAATCTTCCTGAGGAGACCCTCATGCCATACCCTGTCAAAAGCCTTAGATATATCTAGAGCTACCGCTCTTCCCTCTCCCGCTTTGTCCAGTGAATGGTATATGCGTTCAGAGATTACAGTGAGGATGTCTGACGTGGAACGGGCTTGTCTAAATCCATATTGACGGTCGGTCAGAAGTTTAGCATCTGTAAGGTGTTGGACTAGAGCATGGTTAATTAAGGTCTCAAATATTTTGGCAAAAAGTGGGAGGAGGCTAATAGGGCGATAATTTAATGGGTCAGTTCTTTCGCCAGAATTCTTGAATACTGGTACTACAGAAGCAGTTTTCCAACAGCTCGGAAAGCAAGATTCATTAAGGCATTTGTTGTAGAGTTTGGAGAGAACTGGAGCTACTTCGGCTGAGCACTTTTTTAATAGCACAGCTGGGATGAGGTCGGGTCCACATGCTTTGGAAGTGTCAAGGTTTTTTATGATAGCATGCACCTGAGCAGGGGTGATTTTCAGGTCGTCTAGCGTGGCGTCTGTCCGCATAGGAAATTGAGGTAGGGGGTGGTTTAGAGGGTCCAGTGTGGAGTTTGAGGCAAACCGACTGGCAAGCATGTTAGCCTTCTCGGTTGCTGAGCAAAGAACCTCGTGATTGTTGGTTAGTGGGGGAATTGTTGATTGCCCATTATTTACTACACTGTTGTAGATTTTCCAGAAGTCACGAGTTCCTAGTTTTTGTGCTTCGATGCGTTTTTTCGTGGTTTCCGTAAATTCCCTCTTAGCTGTCGCTATTTCTTTCTTAATGTTACTTCTAGCTTCTATGTACTTCTGTCTGTTTGAACTGGACTTATGTCGATTAAACCTGCGGAATGCACGCTGCCTTTGAGCAATGGCAGTTGCGCAAGTCGAAGTAAACCATTGGGGAGAGTGGGGCTTGCTATAGAATTTCCGCATGGGAACATGTATGGGAGTATGAAAAAGAGTGTGAAAAAGAGTGTGAAAAAGAGTATTAAAAAGAGTATAAAAAAGAGTATGAAAAAGAGTGTGAAAAAGAGTATGAAAAAGAGTGTGAAAAAGAGTGTGAAAAAGAGTATTAAAAAGAGTATAAAAAAGAGTATGAAAAAGAGTATGAAAAAGAGTGTGAAAAAGAGTATGAAAAAGAGTGTGAAAAAGAGTGTGAAAAAGAGTATGAAAAAGAGTGTGAAAAGAGTATGAAAAAGAGTATGAAAAAGAGTGTGAAAAAGAGTATGAACAAGAGTATGAAAAAGAGTATGAAAAAGAGTATGAAAAAGAGTATGAAAAGAGTATGAAAAAAAGTATTAAAAAGAGTATGAAAAAGAGTGTGAAAAAGAGTATAAAAAAGAGTATGAAAAAGAGTGTGAAAAAGAGTATGAAAAGAGTATGAAAAAAGTGTGAAAAAGAGTGTGAAAGCTGCACTACAAATGTGAACATACTTGCTCCCTAGGCACCCATGGGTCTAGTAACACTTATTTGTCACGTGATATTTTGGTGAGAAAATAACAAGCTGTACTCAATTTGGACATTTAGCTGTGTAGTTTCTTATTGGTGTACTCGCGTTTGTTGAAAGGTGTTTAGCTTTTAATGGTTTAATTTTGAGTTATTTTGAGGGGAAAATAAATTAACTGCACACAGACTACTTTTTATTGTGTCAAAGTGTCATTTTGTCAGTGTTGTCTCATGAAAAGATATACTTAAATATCTGCAGAAATGTGAGGGGTGTACTCACTTTTATGATACACTATGTGTGTGTGTGTGTGTGTGTATGTGTCTATGTGTGTGTGTGTTGGGACTTTGTGATACACTGTGTGTGTGTGTGTGTGTGTGTGTGTGTGTGTGTGTTGGGACTTTGTGATACACTGTGTGTGTGTGTGTGTGTGTGTGTGTGTGTGTGTGTGTGTGTGTGTGTGTGTGTGTGTGTGTGTGTGTGTGTGTGTGTTAGGACGCTTGATCGGAATCGGAATCGGGAATCAGAAAATCGGAACTTTTGGGGGTATCGGAATCGGAAAAATGTGTGCCAATTTTCCGTTTCCAAAAACGATTCTTTTAATTATGTGTTTTTATTTGATATGTTTCAAATCAAAATTCTTTAATGTTTGTAGTAATGATAAAATAATAAATATTTATTTATGTTAAGCTAACAGTAAAACCAAAATCTATAGACCTTCGCCCACAAGATTATCTTTATGTATGAGAATATATCTGTAGATTTAACATGTGGTTTTTTTTACGGTAATCGCGACAAATAACAACTCTATAGTTAGATATTTAGAGATTTATAAGAATTTGAATCGGAATCAGTAATTTACTACACAATCCGTAATATATCAGAATCGGGGAAAATATTGGAATCATCCTATCACTAATTCTCTTCTTTATCTACATCAATGATCTTCTAAATGGCATTCTAAATTCATTCGTCGGCAATATGCCGATGACGCAACCGTCTATGGCAACACTTCGAGAGCCGGCAACGACCTAGATTTCTCAGGCTCTCTCCTCCGACCTTGAGCACGTGGTGCAATGGAATAAGAAGTGGGTGGTTAACTTTAATGTGTTCAAAACCAAGCTTTTATCTTTTTATCACCTACGCTCTTATCCCTACTTGACCCCAATTAATATGAACGGCGCTCATCTCAAAGAAGCACCCTGCTTTGATAAGCGTCTGGGATTGACTTTTACTCCTGACCTAAAATGGAATACTTACATCAAATCTGTTGCCAAGGTCGCTGGAAAAATGTTTGCGTCATTCTACCGCTCAAAAGGTATCTCACTCTCGACGCAATTCTCTACCTGTGCAAGAGCCAAATACGTCCTAACATCAAGTGCTGTTGCTACATCTGTAGATGGGCTGTTTGGAGATCTCTATCCTGCCTTTACAGAGTTCTAAAACCGGTTTCGAAACCTAATGTGATACCCTATTTCTCTCCCTGCAACCTTCCCCCCCCCATAGAAGAGACATTGCGAGCCTGTCTTTACTCTATCGTTATTTTCATGGCAAGTGTTCTTCTGGGCTTAAATCTATACGCCCCTTGCCAAAATTTCACAAAAAGCACCCATCTAGCTACAACCATTATCAACAATTTCTCCCAATGTGTCTAAATCTAAACGCAAATCCCATGAACAAAGTTTATTTCCTGGAACCATGCGCTTATGGAATATTATTCTGCTGGCCTGCGTTTCAGCAGACTACAACATGGTCATCTTCAAGTCCAAAGTAAACAAGTACTTGATGAGCCGCAACCAAATTACACCCAATCTCCACGACTAAAGACCACTATACTGCTGTCTCTGTAACCACCGTACACTCATTAACCCTTATCCTCGTTTAGTGTTCGGACTTTGATAAATGTAAAAAAAAAAATCCTACAAATTAGAAAAAAAAATCTCAAACAAAAATCAGAAGAAAACTTTTTTCATGCATTTCTCACAAATAATAGTTTATACATATATATAAAAAAAAAAAAATGGCCAATCACATTTGGAATCCGACTATGATTATTTTGATAATTTCGCGGTTGAGACGAAAATGGGAATATAATTAGGGACAGACTTGTGATAGAGATAAGCGGACCTTCCGGATTTTGAGCTTGACGAGCTTAAAAGCTCACTGTCGATATCAAGATGGATGCACCACATCGACATTTAATCACAATAAGCTATGGACATTTTTCTTTCTTTTTCAATTTTTTTTTCTTTTTTTTTAATAGCTTTTGCACTTTTGAAGCAATAAAATACTGGAATACTAGCAAGCCACCGAGCAATGCCCGATCGTAAAATACGCATAAATATTACATTTTAATTCACAAAGAAACTAAGACGTGCAGCGAGTAATATGCTTTTCTAAATAGTTCACTTCTTGTAAAAAAAAAAAATACTCGCGCTGAGCTTGAAACCAAAACCTAACGTCAATGAGTCAAGTACGATCACCATTAGGCTAGCTTGACACACTCTTTAAAATATGTTTTCAAACTTAATTATTCTTAACATAAGTAACCTGCCATGTGAACGATTTACGCATGTGCATTCGTGAAACAGTTTACAAACAGATAAAAATCCGATGACCCCCACCCCACGTACCAATTTTTCAATTTTGACCCCCTTAGCAGCTATTTCCTCCGAATGAAAACGATTAAAAAGTTTTCCACGCGTCTGAATACCCTATATACCAAATTTCAAGTCTGCAGATAGAAAAATCGTTGAGTATATATGTTGAGAATTGTCCTCACATACACACACACACACACACATTCTCACTTTTATAGATATACTAGCAGTTCATTCCGGCTTTACTCGGGCCCTATGTACTGTTCATAACTTGCCCTACGCGTGAATACACTTTATGAAAGAATTCAAATGTTTGGACCAAAATTTGTCTGAGTAATTTCGTAGAGACCGCAGAGAACAGTATTTTACATTTGAGTCCAATTTTGACCCCTTAACATTTATTACTTTGGTCTCAAATCACAATACAAAGTTTATCCATGTCCAAGTTACCTACATGTAAAATTTCAAGTGTTTAGATCCACAATTGGCGGAGAAATTTGGTAGAATCTGCAAAGGTCAACTCTTTCAACTTTAACCTTTTCGCAATCAAATTTTCGCCCCAAAACTGATTAAAATACTTGTCGCATGTCTGAATACCTATGTATAAATTTCAAATGTTTAGACCCAAAATTGGCTGAGTAGTTTGCTAGACACTACAAAGGTGAAATCTTTTGAACTTTGACCCCTTGGCAGGTCAAATTTTCGACCCAAGCCAATTAAAAAGCTTGCCCTATCGCTAAATACCCTTCATGTAAAATTTCAAATGTTTAGACCAAAAATTGGCTGAGTCATTTTGTAGAGACCGCACAGATCAAATTTTTTTAAAATTTGACCCCAATTTTAACCTCTTAACATTTATTGTTTTGGGCTCAAATCAAATTTAAATTTTGATCCGTGTCCAAGTAACCTACATTTAAAATTTCAAGTGTTTCGACCCAACATTGGCGGAGGATTTTGGTAGAGTTTTCAAAGGCTAAATCGTTGAATTTTGGCCCCTTGACAGCCAGATTTCTGGCCGAAAACCGATTCAAAAGATTTTCCCAAATCTTTTTTTTTTTTTTTACATAGGCATCACCACATTATCAAGGCCAAGAGGCCACTCAAGGATAAGGATTAAAGAGTGTACAGTAATCATTAGTAATGAAAATTTGGTAAATTTGATAACATATGGAACGGCTCATCAAGAACTTATTTACGTTAGACTTAAACACAACCATATTGTAGTCAGCCGGAAAGCAGGAAAACGGAAGACAATTCCACAGGCGTGCAGTTCTAAGAAAGAAGCTTTGTTCATGGAATCTACGTTTAGGTTTAGGCACAGATAAAGAGTGGGGGGAATTATTGATAGTGTTTACAGCTAGACGAGTGTTTCTTGTGAAAGTTTGGCGAGGGGGGACCATAGATTGAAGCTCAGTCGAACACTTTCCATGAAAATAACGATACATAAGAGACAAACTCGCAACATCTCTTCTGTGAGATAGAGGTTGCACGGAAGAGAAAAGGACATCTCCTACGAGGCTACGAAGTCTATTTTGAACTCTATCAAGGCAGGACAAGTCCTTTCTAGCAGCTCCTGCCCAGATGTGGCAACAGTATTCCATCCTTGGACGTACCTGGCTCTTATATAGATAGAGAATAGCATCAGCAGTGAGATATTTACCGGATCGATAGAAAGATCCTACCATTTTTCCAGCGGCCTTGGCAACAGATTTGATGTACGTGTTCCATTTAAGATCAGGAGTAATGGTCAAGCCCAGAAGCTTGTCAAAACTTGAGGCCTCCTGAAGACGAGAGCCATTCATTTCAATTGATGCCAGATGTGGATCAGAATGTTGATGATGTAAAGAGAGAAGCTTGGTTTTAGATGCATTAAAAGTAACCAGCCACTCCTTTCCCCATTGTACTACGTGATCAAGATCAGAGGAGAGAGAATTGGAGAGAACTTGGTCGTTTACTGTCTTAGATGTGCTACCATAAATGTAAAAGAAAAGAGTTGAGCCCAGGATGTACCCCTGAGGGACACCGGCATTAATACTGTGAGCTTCTGATTTTTGCCCCTCAACTACTACTCTTATGAACCTATCAGAAAGAAATGATTTAATAATTGAGAAGACATTTCCAGCTATACCATAGCTAGAGATCTTATGAAGTAAACCTTTATGCCATACCCTATCAAAGGCCTATCAATACCCCTTATGTCAAATCTCGAGTCTCTAAACCGAAAATTTACAGAGTTATTTGGTAGAGAAATGTACACACACACACACACACACACACACACACACACACACACACACATACACACACGCGCACGGGCATTTTCACTTTTATATATATATATAGATAACACGTCGTGATCACACCAAAACTTTGAATCATGTTAAACAAACGAACATTTCTTTCATGATTGTAAAAATATTTTTTGCCGGTAACATACCTTTACCCAGGCAAAGATAAGTATAAACTTTGCAACTTTTTTTTTTTTTTTGAAAAGCTGTTTGTTTCATGACAGATTATTATTCCTTTAAATATCCTTCCATGTCAATAACTTGCTTATGTTTCATTTTTTTTTAAACATTTATTTAGTTACCTGCCAGTAAATAATAGATGTTATACAATTCGCTGTGTCATTGTTGTTTCTTCAGTGACGTGTTTATTGATTTTTCTCTGAAACTAAAAACAAACCATGCGAAAAGATAACCATTTTTATTTATTTTTATTCTCAGCAAATCTTGGAAATCACAGTTTATATCTTGTGGAAATGCGACACTTTGCACGACACGAATCCAATATATATATATATATATATATATATATATATATATATATATATATATATATATATATATATATATATATACTAGCATGGGTGCCCGGCGTTGCCCGAGTGTTTGGAGGTGTATGTTGAGCAAAAAAAAAAAACGGTTAATTTTTTTTTTTAACTTTAGCCTCTATTATGACCCCTTAACAGTTATTCTTTTGGGCTTAAATCAAGTTATTAAGTTAGATCCATATCCAAGGAACCTATATCTAAAATTTCAAGCGTTTAGACCCAAAATTGTCGGAGGAGTTTGGTAGAGTTCTCAAAAGTCAAATCCTTGAACTTTGACCCCTTAACAGCCAAATTTCTGGCCGAAAACCGATCACAAAGATTTTCCCAAATCTCAGTACCCTGTCTATCAAATTTCGAGTCTGTAGACGGAAAATTATCAGAGTTATTGCGTAGGGAAATGTACACAGACACACAGAACACAGACACGTTCACTTATATATAAATCCCCGAAACAGTGTTTATGGTAAACAACTGATGATCCCTTAAAAAATAAATTATTACTAGTGCTATAGTGAATTCGAGACAGCAAGTTGATGCACTGATTGCAGGTGATTGAATGACTTACTGACCAAATAGTTTTCTAACGAATGATAAAAAAATATATTTTTTGTATAGTTTTAAAGGTTAAAAAATTCCAAGATTATATATATATATATATATATATATATATATATATATATATATATATATACTTGCGAAGGGAGTGCGCGCGACTTTGCCCGGGCGTAAAATACGCTTAAATATGATAGTTTAATTTATCCAAAGTTCTTATATCTTATAATAGAGTCGTAATTTCAAAATTTAAAAAAATAAGTATGAGTGCCATCAGCTAGAATCGAAACTAAAACTATAGCATTCAAAGCTGGTGACGTTACCATTATACCAGCGTGACACGCATATGAAGTGATTAAAATTTTTAAATATACTAAGATGAATGTGCAACATCTATAACAATTTTTTCCATTTTCACCCTATTTGCCCCCCCCCCCTAAAAACAATTTTAACTAGATAAAGACCCATAAAAGAAAGGTCCGTAAAAATCCAATCATTTGAGGCCTCTAGCGCCGGTCTGCGACTTTTAGTTTCAAAGGAGATAGAGTTTGAAAATATGAAGACAGACAGACAGACAGACATATAACCGTTTATATATTAGATTTGAAATGGAAACGAGCATGTGATTCTTAATTTACGCTGTTAAATAAATGTTACTAATATCGCAGGTAACAACGTGTTTGATGGAAGTGCAATATCACTAGTGTTACAGATTGAGTGTATAATTGAATATGTGTGTATATCATTCCAGTCTCTACAAACGAAACAGAACAGTGTGTCTCAAAACAGATGCATGCAGGAACGGGACCTAGAGTTACAAACAGAATGTGTTTTTTTTTTGTTTGTTTTTTTGTTTTTTACATGGTAGTCACCTCTTATCAAGGCCCAGAAGCCACTCGGGGATAAGGGTTATTGCGTGTACAGAAATCAATGGGATAATAAACGTTAGTAATGAAGATTTGATAAAGTGTCTTACTTAAGGGGGCGGTTTATCAGGAATTTGTTTATGTTGGACTTGAAGACATCCAAGTTGTAGTCAGGTGGTAAACAGGCAAGCGGAAGAGAGTTCCACAGGCGTGCACTTCTAAGAAAGAAGCTTTGTTCATGGAATCTTCGTTTTCATTTAGGCACAGATAAAGAATGGGGAAAATTATTGGCAGTGGTTTCAGTTAGACGGGTGTTTTTCGTGAAAGATTGGCGAAGGGGGGCCAGAGATTGGAGCTCAGACGAGCACTTGCCATGAAAATAACGATAAAACAAAGACAGGCTCGCAACGTCTCTTCTGTGAGAGAGAGGTTGCAGGGAAAAACCACGAAGTCTATTTTGTACTCTGTCAAGGCAGGATAGGCTGTTTTTAGCAGCTCCTGACCGGATGTGGCAGCAGTACTCCATCCTTAGACGTACTTGGCTTTTATATAGATAGAGAATTGTATCAGCAGTGAGATATCTTCTGGAGCGGTAGAAGTATCCTACCATTTTCCAGCGACCTTGGCAACAGATTTGATTACGTGTTCCATTTCCGGTCAGAAGTAAAGATCAATCCCAGAAACTTATCAAAACATGGAGCCTCTCCTAGACGAGAGCCATCCATTTCAATTGATGCCAGATGGGGATCAGAGCGTTGATGGTGTAAAGAATGTAGGGTGTATATATATATATATATATATATATATATATATATATATATATATATATATATATATGATCAAAGATTTTCATTGCAGATTCAAATAAACAGTTTAATAATAATAATAATAATAATAATAATAATAATAATAATAATAATAATAATAATAAAAGATTCGCTGTTAGCAAAAAAGACGTGTACTTCCAATACGTAGTCTTATTTGTTTCCTAAAACACTTTTTATATTTCTTCAGAAAATAGTTAAGAAAAGAAAAACTTACGATTATGTTGAAGCAAAATGTATTATGTTTTTCAGTTTTTAGTCTGAAAAAAAAAAGTTGACTTTCAGAATAAAACTGTAACCGTTTCAGTAATAACCAAAATTATCTTATCAAAGCTGGTAACGTTACCACTGTCCCAACGTGACACGCATATGAACTGCTAAAAATTAAAAATAAACTAAGAAAAATTATAACGATATATTACATTTTTTTAAATTTGGACCCATTTTTGACTCCTTAAAAACAATTTTAACCCGCTAAAAACCTATGGAAGAATGGTCCGTAAAAAATCCAATAATTTGAGGTCCCTAGCGCCGCTCTGTGTTTAATTTCATGGCAGACTATCTATCTTTTTTAACATTCTTTTCACTACCAGTTGAGAAACACGTAAAATGAAAACAGAACTTACATTAATAATGAAATACTGTAAATAATTCAATAAAATTAACTTTGATACTATCAAAGTTTACAGTTACCCAAAGGTGCTGAGTTCAATCCTGAACGAAGGCAGTGAAAAGTAACATTCAAAACAGAGAATCAACAACTATGTCCCAGAGCCTAGCTAGAGTCCGAACACGGTACCCCGTAATAATAATAAAGGGTTGGGTTCGAGACTCCTAACAAACGGTCCCCCAGTTCGATACAAAACACCTGATGAAGGCCGGAGGGCAAAACGGCCGAAACGTTGTGACTATAACAACCAATATGAGAAGTCAGTCCGACAATCTCAATAAAAATAAAATAAAATTAACTTTGTTTTCGAATTTTGGTCTATCATAAGTAGGACAGCCCCTAGAGTGAATGCGGTATTGTGGTGACTGAGATATTTCTAGTTAAGAGTAAGATAGACCATTTTAAGTATTTGAGATCAAGGCTGACAAACGACACATATTATTGTCACACTTTTGAATGACCTTGTGCCTAATTTGTTCATTATGTAATATTTTAATATGGTGCTCAAATAAATATTTCAATGTAATTAGATTAATCATAAAAATGTGAAAAATTTTTAATCAAGTAGATGTTCACAAAAAACTAAGAAGATGGATGCTTAATTTGTGATATAGTTATGACCGGTCTAAACTGATCAACGTTAGACAGAGCTTTTATGTATGTTTGTGTGTGAGAGAGAAGTTTTACCAACAAAAACCTTATTTCAATCATTAAATCAAAGCGTGACACAGTAATAATATATAGATCACTATCGTGCCAGACCAGTGATATATATATATATATATATATATATATATATATATATATATATATATATATATATATACTAGCCTGGGTGCAAGGCATTGCACGAGTTTTTGGAGGTGGGTGTTGAACAAAAAAAAAAGTTGTTACAGGCAGGGAGGCTCGAAACCGTGACACGAAGGCGCAAAAGAAAGTGGAGAAAATCTGAGGTTTTATTTATACGAAAAAGACAAACAAACACTGGAGACGACGCCACGGTAAAAATTTTGTTTAACTCGATCAAAAAAAAAGAAGATAGAGACGATGTCCGTTTGCGAATGCAAGATATTACGGTTTGGGAAGTATGCAAACACTTCCCGCGGAATCTAACCAAGGCGAGACCCCCGATGCAAAAAGCCTTTCGTGGACATAGACAAACGCTCGTGCCCATTTGCCTTATATATATATATATATATATATATATATATATATATATATATATATATATATATATATATATATTATATGGAAAAATGCGCGCATGAAAAGTAATATTCTTAAGATTTTACTAAACCTGGAAAAGTAAAGGACAAGAAATTCAACCTGGAAAAGTAAAGAACAAGATATTCTAGTAAAGTAAAAAATAAGAATTTTTTAGACTTAAAATATTGCAGCTAAAAATAAAATTTGAATATTGATAAATATTTTATTTATTATTTGCATATGTTGTTTATTGTTGAGTTAGAAAGGGTGTCAGTCACTGGATTGAACTTATTTCCCCCCTATTATTTGCATATATTTATGTAGTGAAAATTGTTTGAATAAAATTAATTCATTAGTTAGTTAGTTAGTAGATGGAATTAATAATTTTATAATTTACATAAAAATTAATAATTTTATTATATCATAATTAGGATCATTTAATTCTTTCTAACTCAACAATAAACAACAACATATGCAAATAATAAATAAAATATTGTTCTTTACTTTTCCAGGTTGAATTTCTTGTCCTTTACTTTTCCAGGTTTAATAAAATCTTAAGAATATTACTTTTCATGCGTGCATTTTTCCATATAATCCATGATTTTCCAGGCATTGCTATTGTATTAATATATAAATTTATAATATTTATTAATGATGTCAAAAAAAATTAGCTCTCAAACACACATTTATGCAATATTTATCATTCAATCACAGTAGTTCCGAGCCAGGGTCTCTACCGAGACTGCGGTTCATGAATTCGTGATCTGTATAGAGCGTAAACTAACAAAAAAGAAGATAGCACTCGGTGTCTTTTTAGATATCGTTGGAGCTTTTGACAACATACCCTTCAGTAGTATGTTCAAGTCGCTACGAGAACTCAATGTGCCACCAGTACTCATCCGATGGATTGAGTATATGGTGAGGCACAGAACAGTTCAATTAGAACTACTGAGGGCAACTGTTAAAAGGGAAGTAGTTAAATGAAACCCCCAAAGTGGGATTTTATCACCTTTACTATGGAACTGTATACTGAATCCTCTTTTAAAGGAGTT
The DNA here is from genome assembly GCF_053919585.1 of Euprymna scolopes. Classification (NCBI taxonomy): domain Eukaryota; kingdom Metazoa; phylum Mollusca; class Cephalopoda; order Sepiida; family Sepiolidae; genus Euprymna; species Euprymna scolopes. The sequence goes on along the minus strand of NC_136504.1, from coordinate 15,925,968 downwards.
TAAAAATAGGAATATTTATGCCCAGGCTGATGCTGATGACATCGCAGTGCTGGTCGCGGGTTCAAAAGCATCATTGGTCAGACGCATTGCCAAAATGGGACTACATTTTTCATCAAATGTGATAACGAAAAATTTGAGTTCATTCAAAGAATATGTATATCATAGAATTTACTAATATTTTTAATCGATAAATTCACCATTTTTTGCTATAAAATGATAAGGAGAGTTAAAAATAATTAGTTATTAAAAAAAAAAGTTCGGTTTTTTAATTATAAAAAAAAACGATACACGGGATTGAACCTAAAAGCTTTCCACCAACCCCTGGTACTCTAACCGTTACGCTAACATATCATATTGGCAAAATCGCAGTAAAAAATATTTATATACAAAAAAAGTTATGCAAAATAAAAAATGCATTAGTCACTTATGCACTTACTCTCCTGTTTGTGAACCCACATATTTTATTATAACTTTTTTTCTACTGAACCAATTTTCGAATTTTTTTTTTCAAAATGTAGCTAATGAGGTGTTCTATCTAACTATATAACCTGTTTGAAATTTGGTTGCGAACGGAATTAGTGGTGGGGGTTTGAATGTGTCTCGATTCATTCAATTTCGGACTTAAGCATATATTCAACCACTACCGTGGTTGAATATAAACCACTACCGTGGTTGAATATATATATATATATATATATATATATATATATATATATAACTACTCCATTTACTCACATAAGATTAATATACGAAAGTATAAATTTATGCGTAAACTTTAAGTATTTACTTCAAAAGTGCTCAATACGTAGGTAAAGCTAGTTAATAAGTTATAAAATATATATGGCGATTAAGCTACACTGATTATTCCGCGTTTAATCCACTCTAGGACTCTTTAGGCTTAATCGCCATATATATTTTATGACTTACTATATATATATATATATATATATATATATATATATATATATATATATATAGTCATCCACATACAATACTGTTTCGCTGTTTTACAACTCATCAGTGCGGCTAGACAAGCAACTACCTCATATTAGGATCTTCATGTTTTTCTAAAATATCAAGTTGCTTAGCGCTAAAATTGATATTTCTTGTTTATAAACTAAGCAGTCGCTAGATTTTCTTAAACGTTTTACGACATCCTGCATGTTTGAATATGCATTTTATGATTTTGTAAGTTGAAACAGAGATCTATAATCCATTTCTCTCTCAAGCTCATTATTTTAATTACAAATAATTTACAGCATCTTCGCCCTCCCTAGCAGGCTTCTATCAAAGATTACATATATGCGCACGCGTGTGGATAAATAGGTTGGTAGAGAAAAAGAGAAAGACGGGTCGATAGCTATATATATATATTGCTACATACAAATATGATAATAATTTTCCAGTTAATCCTAATAATTATGTTTTTCTTTTCTTTTCATTACGATAGATCTGTGGACCGAAGCTACCTTGCGGCCCCTAGGTAACTTGTGGCCCCTAGGTAACTTGCGGCCCCTAGATAACTTGCGGTCCCACCCGATTGTGGTGTCTGTGCGGGCCCTAAGCTATCATTTTTATTCTCATTTTGTGCTGTTTGAATCTCTGCTCTTATTCTATACGTAATCGATTACTCTCTCTCTCTCTCTCTCTCTCTCTCTCTCTCTCTCTCTTTCTATATGTGTGTGTGTGTGTGTGTGTGTGTGTGTGTGTGTGTGTGTGTGTGTGTGTGTGTGTGTTATAAATGTTTATTTTTGAGATATCGTTAATTTCAATGTATACCGTTTTCATTAAACGGGTTGAGACTGTTATGATAAAAACTGAATCACCGTTAATTTCGAATGAAACTCAATGCATCTATTTTATAGGTGCAGGGGCAGGGCAAATATAATACAATTTCTCTTCTCCAAATACCAGGTTTATCATGTACAAAATCAACTTTGTATTGGTAACATCGAATGGAAACGTCTGATGAGTTGGTGGGAATCAGGAAATTTTTATGAACACTTAAAATCATAAAATTGCCATCCCCTTAACGAAACGGATGTAATGAAGAAATCCAGGATGAAATAAACAAAAGTTACAAAAACGGAAAAAAGGAAGTCTTTGAATTTCAACAAGTGTTGTACTATATATATATATATATATATATATATATATATATATAACTACTTCATTTACTCACATAAATTAATATACGAAAGTATAAATTTATGCGTAAACTTAAAGTATTTACTTAAAAAGTGCTCAATACGTAGGTAGAGCTAGTTAGTAAGTTATAAAATATATATGGCGATTAAGCTACAGTGAATATTCCGCATTTTATTCACTCTAGTACTATATATATATATATATATATATATATATATATATATATATATATATATATATATATATATATGTTTGTTGTATAGCATGGGTCATATTGGGGATCATATATCGAGAGATGACAGGGACATGTAATACAGGATTGACGATGAGGAGAGAGACATTCATAACAGAGTGAGAGAAGAGGTGGGAAATCATTATTGAATGAATGTGTATTACTGTTCTTTTACATCAGAGGGGGAGAATCATGACTAATGATGAAGGAGGGGGACACATTACTTGAAAAGGGGTTATACAAAGTTCATATTAAGATGATTAACACATTACCTTCAATTATTGAATGACGACACGATGATAAACAGTTACAAAAATCGATGGTGATTCTTTATTTCATTTGACCGGTCGAAATGATGATGACGTCAGGAATTCAAATTCAGGATCTACATAGTTTAATGTTCTTTCCTTCGCTTCCAAAGTACCCTGACTCCAACTCTCTCTCTCTCTCTCTCTCTCTCTCTCTCTCTCTCTCTCTCTCTCTCTCTCTTTCTTTCTCTTTCTCTCTCTCTTTCTTTCTGACTAGTAGATTCAACTGGTCTGCTTCCTCAGCTCAACTGTACCTTGATCTGACTAAAACTAGCTCCTATATTGAGAATTCCCTTTTTGCTATGACGTCAGATGTGTGGTTCTAAAACGTGACCAACTCACGTGGCTAAGCACTGTTTCCAAAACACACTTCTGAAAACAAAGAATTCTCAACTAACCTATTTTTTACAATATATTTTTAATTTGTATTGTTCATACTTTTTAGCTGACATTTTTAATTCAGTTTTCATAAAACAACGAACAATCAAATTCTTTTTACAATACAAACAATATCTAACTATTTTAGATGAAATTTAACAATGACTAAATTTTATTCTAAATCTATTTCTGAACCGTGCTTACAAGGTTCGAGTCTCGGCTTATCCTAATATCATTTTTCCATTTATCTAATGTTCTTATTTACAGGAAAAGCGGACAGCCTGGTTTTAACAAAGAGTATTGCATATAAATATAAATTGTTCTTTTTGAGTTCGTTTTTTTTTTCGAGTTTTGCTTTCAAGTCAATACTACAGCCTCACAAAGTAATGTCTCCAAAACGAAGGATTGCAGAAACATGTGGCCACATATGTAACCAATAATGTTAAATATATATATATATATATATATATATATATATATATATATATATATATATATATATATATATATATATATATATATATACGGCACAATCGCGTTGACACGCTAGTTCTCGCCAGATCACCAAAGTTAAGCAACATTGAGCCTGGCCAGAACAATATTGGTGACCATTTGGAAAGTCTAGGTGCTGTATGTACCACGCCGAGTCGTAGAAATTTCCAGGTTGGTATCTGAGGACGCATTAATTCACTGGGAGCCATGCCCTCTCAGTTTTCGTTAAGACATGTATCTAGGAGAAGGGAACTCTGATGTAAAGCCCTGCCGTTTACTTTACATTCTGTCCTGTGATAGTCGTCTGCACTAACAATGGTTAGCAGTAATACCAAGTGCACACTTGTGGAACTCTCTTCCGTTTGCCTGTTTCCCACCTGACTACAACTTGGAAATCTTCAAGTCCAACATAAACAAATTCCTGATAAACCGCCCCCTTAAGTAAGACACTTTATCAAATCTCCATTACTAATGTTTACTACGATATTATCCCAATGTTTACTGTACACGCAATAAACCTAATCCCCGATTGGCTTCCGGGCCTTGATAAGTGGTGACTACTATGTAAAAAAATGCCAAAAAGTGGATCGTTCTACACAAAGCCTTCACCACTATAAACAAATCATCTGTGTGGATTTCCGAGCAACGTAGTTGTTGTGGCGGAAGCCCATAACTCGAAATCGACGGGAGAGTCCATTATATATAAACGAGTAGAAATAGATTATCTTTGAATTTTGTTTTAATGTAAATTTAATGAATGATCCAAAAGTCTACATTTTTTACTAATACTGATCCAAAGTGTATGATTCTGCAATTTAACAACTTGTGTTCGCTAATTTGTATCTACAATCTGTTGTTCATAGTATGTTTTATGTTTTAGTATTAAATGACCCTCTGCTGTAAAATATACGAAATTGTGTTACTTTTTCTATTTTTACTTTCAGATTTAAGGATACCATACCAACTACAGGGAATGGTGAAGAGGGTCCTACAAAAGAAAGGGTACGTCACATCCGTTTTATTATTATTATTATTATTATTATTATTATTATTATTATTATTATTATTATTAATAATATTATTATTTTTATCTCTATTATTTTAATTTTTATTATTATTATTATTTTATTACTATTATTATTATTATTGTTATTACTATTACTATTATTATTATTATTATTAATGTTTTTATTATTATTTTTATTATTATTATTTTTTATTATTATTATTATTTTTATTATTACTATTATTATTATTATTATTATTTTTATTTTTTATTATTATTATCATTATTATTTTCATTATTATTATTATCTTTATTATTATTATTTTTATTTTTATTATTTTTTATTATTATTATTATTATTTTATTATTTATTATTATTATTATTATTATTATTACTATTATTATTATTTCTATTATTATTATTATTATTTTTATTATTATTATTTTATTATTATTATTTTTATTATTATTATTTTATTCTTCTTCTTATTATTATTATTAGCATTATTTTTATTATTATTTTATTATTATTATTATTTTATTATTTTTTATTATTATCATTATTTTTATTATTATCATTATTTCTTCTTCTTCTTCTTCTTCTTCTTCTTATTATTATTATTATTATTATTATTATTATTATTATTTCTTTTAACTAATGTCCTTATCTTGAAAGATATTAGCACAATGGTTCGACTAATGTAACCTTCGATCTTCAGTTACAGCGCGTCAAACTCTGCAATATTTCTGTCAAACTCGAGAATCTTTTTATTGAACTTGGAAATCTGCATGAAATTTCTACAGAAGACACTTTATCAAATCTTCATTACTAACGTTTACTACACTATTATCCCATTGATTACTGCACAACACTTTGGAAAATCTCGTATTTATTTTAAAATACTAGAGACCATTCTTCTGATCTCAGTACAGACCAATTAGTCTTTTGCGTGCCATGAGTAAGTTGCTCAAATCCATGTTAAATTTAGTTGTCAATTATCTCAGCAAAAGCAACTTACTAAGTGACAAGCAGTGACAAGCAGTTTCCGTCCTGCATGATCTACAGCTGATGTACTGACTGTAATCTTACATAAGATCAGTGAATCCATTGACAGGGATTTTCTCTATAGAGCAATAGCTCTTAACATATCAAAAGCATTTGATAAGGTTTGGCATGAATGTCTACTTCACAAGATCTCCAGTATATGTGGAAATATTCTCTCAACCATCGAATCCTTTCTCTCTGTTAGGTTGATAAAAGTAATCGTTGATGGACAAAAGTCCGAAGCTCAAAATATCAATGCTGGCATGCCTCAAGGATCAATCCTGGGCCCAACTCTCTTCCTTATCTTTGTCAATGATTTTCCAAACCACATTCTAAGATCATTTGTCGACATCTACGCAGGCGACATTACTATCTATAGCAACACTTCAAAGGACTAAGATCTCTCTGTGTCTGTCTCCTCTGAACTGGCAATACGTGGCAAAATGGGGAAAAGGGTGGCTGATTAATTTTAACACATCCAAACTCAAGCTTCTATATTTTCACCACTAACTTTCTAATTCCCACTTGGCCTCAATCGAAATGAATGTCTCTCATCTTGTTTTTTGTTTTTTGGGGGTTTTTTTATGGAGAGTAGAAAATGTATGCATTCTCTGCAGCCCCAACACTCTTGCTTTTCCTATTTTGTCTCTCAGTCCTCTTTTAAAGTGAATGCTGTTTCTGACAAAGGGAGAAGAAAAGCTGTATACTATGGCTTGAGATGTCCTTATTTTTTTTTTTGCTTTCTGTTCCTTTAGACCATGTTATTAATAAGAGTGCTGGAGGGAAACGTTTTATCTGGGCTGACGTTATCTGCAGTCAGGGTCCAGAACCTTGGATTAACAAGTGCAAAGTACTGGGGCTGCTGTATTGCCATTTAATGAATGGTTTCTGGTGGGGCCTTTCGATTCCATATTCGTGGGTAATGTTACGGCTTTTTCTCTACATGGTTGCAAAAATTATTTCCCATTTCTTTTTCCCTTTTATTTCCCTTTCTGCCCTGCTCATACATCTCTGCCGAACTCTTCCACATATCCCCATATTCCAACATGAAAAGTTTCAAGAAAAAATACAAGATAAAACCCAGAACTCCAACTTCCAACTTAGACTACCTACTACCAGGTCTCATTCTCCAACATCAGGGATCTATGTTCCAACCTTCCAGAGATTGAAATGCAATTACATGATACCAATCTGACCTGACATTGGACTGACTGGATGAGTTTGCGATTAAGGAGTACTTAAACTTCAAAATCTGATAGCCATGGGCTTTCCATATGGCAGAGACAATTCAAAATTGCCCTATATGTGCCTCCGGATAGCATATTCCAGACAGCATGTTTATATATATATATTATTCCTTAATTGGAATTCACTTTTTGAGATGAGCATTATATATATTAATTTATTTTTATTTCGGACTACTAGTCTCATCTTTATTAGTTGTTGTTTTTTTTCATCTTTTATGGATTGTTTATTCACAACGTTTCGGCCAACTATTCGTCTGGCCTTCGTCAGGTGGTAACCGCGACGGATAGGAACTTCGAATCTCCTAACTGCATTCTCAGCAATCACTGCCATCCGTAGTTGTTGTCGTCTCACCACATTTTTGGCCAAGTAACCACGCTTTGAGTGGGATTGAAAGAGAACTGTAGAGATTCAATGTCTCTATCAACTGCGCCACGGGCCCTGTGGCGCAGTTGATAGAGACGTTGAATCTCTACGGTTCCAGATGAACATTGTCTGAAGATAGTGGTTTCAATCCCACCCAAAGCGTGCCAGAGGTTAATTGGCCAAAAATGTGGTGAGACGACAACAACTACGGATGGTAGTGATGGCCGAGAATGCAGTTAGGAGATTCGAAGTTCCTATCCGTCGCGGTTACCACCTGACGAAGGCCAGAGGAATTAGTTGGCCGAAACGTTGTGAATAAACAATCCAATAAAAGATGAAAAAAAACAACAACTAATAAAGATGAGACTAGTAGTCCGAAATAAAAATAAATTAATACAGCATGTTTATATTTGCACTTTATCGCTTCCACAACAACAGAGTTACCATAATTGAAAGTATCTCTGAGAAAATTTATCACATCCTGTCTGCTCGTCCCTTGGCTAACATTCATGTCTGTGGAAACTTTAATGTTTACAATAGTGAATAGCTAATTCACTCAAACAAGATGATGATGTGAGGTTCTGTCATGATTTCTCCATTGCACATGACCTAAGGCTGATTGTTCACGAACGCATGCGTGTGCTCGACACTGACAGGCAGTATGCAAGTCACCTATTATTTTTATTTACAACTTGCCCAGAACTGTGCTCATCCTCCGTTTTGTCTCCACTGGGATACTCCGATCACTCGGTTGTCTCAGTTAAGATCAAAACAAAAAGTAATAAGTCCTCAGATGTACCTCGCCATCGTACAGTATATCGACTGGAATAACTTCGGAACATTTATATCAGATATATCTCTGCATTCATGTTTTAAAATAACGTGTCTTCTGTAGTATTAGATCTGACTGACTGGTACACTGTCGGTATAGACTGCTTCATACTCTCCTAGAAATTCCAGCAAAAACCTAACAGCCAGCCATGATTCACCCCAGAATGTGCCGATGCCATTGTGTACAGAAACCATTTCCATTGATTTCAGCAAAATTGATGTCTTTAGGACTTCCAGCCACCACTGCAATAGAGGCATATGCTCAGTCCGTCAAGTCTAAAGTAGCTGAGCAACAGCTTGGTCCCCACAAGCTTTGGTGGATAACAAACAGAATCTTGAACTGAAGCGTGTCCTCTATCCCAACCATCATTAATGGAATTGAGGTAATCTCATCAGCATCTGACAAAGCCAAACGTTTTGCTAAGAACTTTGCAGCAAATTCTACTCTTTGAGATCAGAGCCGCCTACTCCACGTATTTCCTCATGTGACTGAAAACATGCTATGCGACATACAAATATCTATACGTGATGCCGCCAAAAACCTTGATTCCAGTAAAGCAACTGGCCTCGACGGCATTCCAAACATAATGCTCATAAGATTAAAACAGGAACTAGCTCCTATACTTACAAAGCTGTTTAAATCTTGCCTTAAAGAGATATGCTTCTCAACACTTTGTAAAACTTCAGCAGGCTGTCCTGTATTTAAAAATTCTGGAGATCATCTTCTCAGTACAGACCAATCAGTTTCCTACATGTCATGAGTAAATTGCTGGAATCTGCGATAGAGATGTGGTTAACTACCTCAGCAAAAACAACCTACTCGGTGACATGCAATATGGTTTCCATTCTGCTAGGGTTACAGCTAATGCGCTAATGGAATATACCACAGAATTAGTGTATCTCTCGATGAGGACTTCGTTTCTAGAGTAATGCCACTTGATATATCAAAGGCTTAAAAGTTTACTTCACAAGATTAACAGCTATGGAATAGCTGGAAGTATCTTCTCGATTATTAAATCCTTTCTCTCTAATATGTGTTTTTTATGAGTAGCTGTCGATGAGTGGAAATCAGAAACTTATAGTATCAACATCGGCATGCCTCAAAGTTCCATCCTGGGCCCAACTCTCTTTTACCTCCCAAATCAGATTCTTAGATCATTCATATACATTTATGCAGACGACACTACCATCTATTACAGCACTTCAAATGCCGACAATGACTAAGATCTTTTGGATTCTCTCTCTTCTGATCTTGAGCACGTCGTTCAATGGGGAAAAAGGTGGCTGGTTAATTTTGATACATCTAAAAGCGAAGCTTCTCTCTTTCAACCATCAACGCTCTGACCTGCATCTTGCCCCAATTGAAATGAATTGCTCTCGTCTTGGAGAAGCACCATGTTTTGACAAGCTCCTGGTACTTTTACTCCTGATCTGAAATGGAATCAGTTGCCAAGATTGCCGGAAAAATTGTGGGATCATTCTACCGTTCCAGTAGATATTTCACAGCCGATGCAATTCTCTACCTGTATAAGAGCCAAGTACGTCCTAGGATGGAGTACTGTTACCACATCTGGGCACTCTGTCTTGCCTTGACAGAGTTATAAACCGGATTTGAAACCTAGTAAGTAATGGATCCTTCTTGCAAAACTTTCGCAAAAAAACACCCGTCTAGCTACAACCACTATCAACAATTTCCCTTCCACCACTCTCCATCTGTATCTAAATCTAAATAAAGATTCCATAAACAGTGCTTCTTTCCTAGAAGTGCCCGCCTGTGGAACTTCTGTGTCAATAACGCGGTTAACACGGTACTGAGTTGAACTCAACTTGTTTGTATCAAGTTGAGTGAAAAGTACTTTAATGTGATGTGTCCTGGTGAATTCATTACACTTGTGCCTCCCCTCTACGTGTATAATCCCGACAAACCCGTTTAGCAGCAAAATCCCACCCTTTCATTGTAGATAACAGAAAGCCTTCTACTTGGACTATTTCTTCCTTCAGGCTGTTAAACTTTGGAATGCCCTGTTTCCCTGACATGCAAATGTTTAAAATACAAATAGACATCTCGCTGCTCAACTTCTTATATATTAAACATGTGTCTAAATATAGCCACTTTCTTTCAAATGGCAATATTCCTTGTTTGAGGTAAACAAAGATAAATAAAAATTGTGATTTTAAAAATATAATTTGCATATGAGAAAGGTAAATTGTGAAAGAGATCGAGTCAAGTATTTGGTAGTGAAGAGAACATGTCGGAATTAAGAAGTCATGCTACTAACGTTAATGCCATGGGAGTCCGGTCAATTTCCTTTTTTTTTATTTTTTAGACTGCAAGAAAATTAAAGTTGATGCTACTATGTCGAGAGCCGGACTATTTGAGACCTATAGTCATCATGTTATGAAGAACTTTTAATTACGAGATGAAAATCGGATTTTTTAATGGTTGACGTCGACATTTTTTTGTTGTTGTTTTTGTTTTTTCAGAAATGTTTATACAATTCGGGAGGCAGACTTTTTGAAAATTGTCGTTGTCGCATTATGGAAAAGATTAAATTACAATTCGGATTATTTGAAATTTGAAGGATTGGTGCATCTAGCCGTGTATAAAAAGCTAGTTTTGTCTGATCGTGTGTCGAGCATTAGTTTTGTCTGGTCATGTGTCGAGCATTAGTTTTGTCTGGTCATGTGTTGAGCGCTTGTTCTGTCTGGTTGTGTAGTGAGTGCTAGTTAAGTCAGGCCATGTATGGAAGACTAGTTGTGTCCAGCTGTGCATGAAGGGCTAGTTGTGTCTAGACGTGTATTGAGGACTATTTTTCTGGCCGTGCATCGAGGTCTAGCTGCGACCAACCATATATCAAGAGCTAGTTCTGTCTAGTTGTGAATAGAGGCCTAGCTGTGTCTTATCGTGTGTTGAAGGCTAGTTATGTCTGGCGGTGTATGAAGTATTAGAGATGTAATGTCTACATATAATACATATAATACATATAATACATATAATACAGTAGAAATACATATAATGTGAAATGATCTTTAAAGATCATGGGTATGCGCGTTTAAAATATAATTTTGCATATGAGAGGAGTGGTTGCCATAAGAAGGATGAATTGTGGAAAAGAACGAGTCGAGTATTTCTGTCTTTTTGGTCGATGCCTTTCGTTCTTTTGTTCTTTCGAATTGAAAAGAGTATTTTATTATTATACCAGATTTTTCATCACGTTTGACACGAAGTTAAGCTACGATGAACCTGGCCAGTACCAGATGGGTGACCACTTTGAACTTCCAGGTGCTGTATGTGCTCTCCGCTTATCTCAGCATTGTTTCCAGTCGTCCTGGACTTCTCCTTGCCACTGGACTCAAGCAGTGCCGATTTAGGAGAGGTGTGGCTGCTTATTGCGCAACCCTTGCTTCACAATTATATGCGCAGTTGTCCTTACATGAGGTATCCATTGTCTTTCAAGACTGAATGGAGGCATCGCATTTTATTATTTTTATTCATTATCTTGTTTGTCTATTTCATGTATTTTCTTATTTTAATGTTTTTTGCGACTTTGAATTATTTTTTTATTTCTTCTTCAACTCTTCTTTTTCTATTTTTTTTATTCTTTAGGTTTTTTTTCTTCTTTTTTTCTTCTTTTTACATTTGTTCTTTTTGTGTTTGGCCTTCCTTTCTGTCCCCCCATTATTTCTTCTTCTTTTTCTTCTTCTTCTTTTATATCGTACTTTTAAAGTTTTCTTTTTCTTTCCTGGTTTAATATTTCCATTTTGATTTTTAGTTACATTTTTTTGTATCATTTTTTCTGCGGGCACTTCCTTTTGTCTCTTTTATTTTTATTATTTTTTCTATATTTTCTCTTTCTCTTTTCTTCCATGCGTCTTTCTTTGTCCTCCTTCCTTTTTTTCTTTTTGGTTTCGACTGTCGTTCCCCACCAAATTCCGCATAGATCTTTCGTCTATTTTGTTCTTGATATCTCCCAAATTGATTTTCTTGCATTTTTTTTTTTTTTTTTTCAGACTTTTGAGTAGAATTTTCGCGGTTCGGTCTAAACCAACGTTCGTAAAGCGAGGTGAAAACATCTCCAGTTTCTTCAGCGAGTGGTGACGTCACAGATGACGGAAATCCGGAACACTTCGATTGCTGCGACAACCAACCAATCAGAAACCAGGGAAGAAACCACATGAATTATGGACACTCTATAAAACCCACGCTTGTCACATAATGATAATATTAACGAATAATACATGAAAGAAATGACAATAAGAAAAGGATAAATAAGAATAATACGAAGAATGAACAAAAAAATTGTAAATACTAACAAATGTTGCAAATGTCTGAACTTTATTATGTGTGTAGATAAAATAAAAAGGAATAATAAGATTTATTATGGCCTGAAGAAAAACCTATGCAGAAAAAAAAACATTTTGGTTGTGAGGGAAACACAATTTCAACGAAAGTGGTACCGTTAGGAGGAGGAATAATAATAATAATAATAATAATAATAATAATAATAATAATAATAATAATAATAATAATACACTCAGACTTCAGGGAACAGCACTGGTCAATGTGAAGACTTATCGTGAATAATAATAATAATAATAATAATAATAATAATAATAATAACAACAACAACAACAACAATCCGCGTTGTATCTTTATTTCAGAATCTACATGTATAAAGATGTGCGTTAACTAAGGGAGGTAATTAAGTATTCAAAAGAAATGTTTCTATGCGTGTCTATCTGTTCACCAAGCAGCATCACACTAAGTATCAGCAGTAGATAATTTGAAGTATTAGTAGCGATGTATTATGTAAACAAGATAGCAAGTGATTTTAACTATAATGACATGTAGGTAAGTTGAAAATTAGTGAAACATGCCCAAATTTTTGACGACACGAACATAATAATAATAATAATAATAATAATAATAATAATAATAATAATAATAATAATAATACAACTATTATTTTAATATCACACTTATTGGCCATATCTTGTTACCCCACGTGAATTTCCGTCCGACAAACCGGAAGTCCACGAAGTCGCGTGTCGTCCTACGAGACTCTTTGTCCCAAAGCGAGCCAAACGTCATCTCGCGTCGTGTCAAAACTATAAATAAACATGGAAACACTGATTCTTTGATATGACCGGGGCACGTGAGACAAGTAATGTTTTTTTTTCTTTTATTCAGTGGCACAAATAAACAGCAATACTTGACATTTTGCCATGAAAGTATAATCCAATCCACAACCTTCTATTTGAAGTTTGCTAATTTCGATGTGTCACGATAGTAAACATGCCAGCCAATTTGTTATATATTAATAGATTTCAATGGCTAATTTGTGCTTATATTTCAGGATGCTACGGAGGAATTTTGTGTTTATTATAAAGCAATGTCTGACTTGAATCAAAGATTAAAAGCGAAAGTCAGTAATGATGGTTCAGTTGTGCTGTCATAAACGAAGGGAGAAAATTCGTTTTCTTGCGCGGCCATATTGTTTCAGAGAATCGAGACATCGTTTTAGTTTTTGACTAAACATCGAAATTACGAGGATTTAATTCTCAGGCCATTCTAGATTAATATGCTTAATGAGAGAAAAGAAATATAGCTTATTTGAAGTGTTTAGTTTGTTTAGAGTCTGTCTATGTGTGTGTGTGTGAGAGAGAGAGCATGTGTGTGTGTGTGCGTGTGTGTGTGTTAAATATAAAACAAAAAGAAGTTATCTACGTTAAGTATTAAAAAATGCAAGAAAAATGTCAAAGATTGTTACAAAAATGTTACATCCATTAAATAGAACCAGTTTTTTCTAATATATATATATATATATATATATATATATATATATATATATATATATATATATATATATATATATATATATATACAGATGAAAGTTAGAAATCTAAAATTACTTCAACTCATATATTCATTGATTTATTATCATTAAGTGTCATAATTTGTTTTTGTTTTTTAAGAAATAAAACATTAATTTATTTTAATTTGTCTTTGTTTACTCGTTATTATTTATACTGTTATTTCACAAAAAAAACAATCTTACGATTACTGTGTGGGGAGCATAGAAATAAGCGGCCATGATTGGCATGTGCCCGCCGTAGGGAAGCAGTTGCCCGCAAACCTAGAACCCTTCATATACAAAAAGAGGCAATAATGAGTATTTAGGCGATGTTGGCTATCCGAGGTGGCAGAATAAAAGATGAATATTTTGCTCGACAGATGTCTTTTGGTTTTTGGACGCTATCGTTTTCGCATATGATGTTTTTGTTGACGAAAAGAAGAAAATAAGGCTGCTACTCATGTGAACAACAGAGTTCTTCGTCGTGAGAGAAAAAAAATCAATTAATTATCCAATTCGAATATATGTTTTCTTTTCAACTCTAAATAATTTACGTGATTTTTTTTTATCTTATTCGCCACAAACAAGACATGTTGTCACTTGGGGCGTAAGGGGCTACTGGATAGGAGTCGTGTATAACAGAAAACAAGCAGCAGCTCACCCTACTAAGGTCAACTTTTTGTTTTCAATTTTGATCCTTTCCCAGCAAGTTTTGCCGGCTAAAAAAAAAATCAAATCAAAAGTGTGCTACATGTCCGAATACATTACATATCAAATTTCAACACTGTAGACCAAATATTTAGAGAGGAGTTTGGTAGAGAGTTTTCGCACACACACCGGTAAGGTCGTATATATATGTGTGTGTGTGTATTTATATGTATATATGTGTATATGCATATATATATATATATATATATATATATATATATATATGCATACACACACATATATATATGCATACACACACACACACACACACACACACATATATATATATATATATAATAGTTGTATAGATTGGTTTCTATAGAGGTAAGTCCAATGAAATCCGTGTGATTATTAAAGAGGGCTCAATGGAGGACAGAGCTGGTATATAGTCTGTTTATTATATAAACATTATTGGTTATGTATGTACATACATTTTTCAGTGGAATCCTAATTCGAGGAGACCAAGAAAAAGGAGCGATATTGAAATGTGAGTCAAGTTTATATTCGTTTTTTATAAAATATTCGGGTGCGGTTTTCGCTTTGCAAAAAGTGAGGTGTATACGTTGTGAATGTGAGCAGTAAGGGTTTTGGAGGGAGGTGTGGTGAAGGAAGGGAGTAGAGGTGGGGAATTGATGGAAGAGGGAGGAAGTACGATCTCATGTGGTCAAGCTGTAACAGTCGGGAGGGTATTTGTATTATCTTAACTTCTTTCATTTGTGGTGTTTATCTTTTTCTCAATACTAAAGTATAAATATATTTTATAGGCTTATATGCTTCGTTAGAGATAGGTTTTCCAAGCTATATACATGCAAGCAGGCACATAATAGCATATATTTATCTATATTGGTGGAGTATTCTGTTCCCAAAGTCCTCTAGTTAGACTACTTAGTTATCGTTTGGGATCAATTATGTGGTTGGTTTCTATATGCAACGTTGCTTTACGATAAAACTTCCTGTAGGTATATATCAACATTCCAATTACAAAAACAATAAATTTTAAGGGGTCATGATAGGGGTCAAATTTTTTAAAAAAATTGTCCTCTGCGGTCTCTTCCAAATTACTCAGACAATTTCTGGTCTAAATATTTGAAATTTTACATAAAGGTTATTTAGAGATAGGGCAAGCTTTTTCATCAGTTTGGGTCGAAAATTTTTAGTTACCAATATATAAATGTATGTATGTATGTCTGTTTGCATGTCTGCCTTAAACTTTCAATAGAGGCGACGGATTTTACCAAGATCAGTATCGTTTTAAAGTTCGATCTTTCATGCGACAAATATCGAAAAATTGGCTAAAAACATTAATATCTTCCCCTTCAACTAGGCACTTTTCTACAGACGAGGGGTCACTTTTTTCGCCGATATGTTTTAAAGTTATCCTCTCTTTTAGATTGTCTAGCCTTAATTTAAAAAAAATGTCGTTTCCGGTTTGGCGGTGGTCCTAACAGCATGCACGTTAGGTTTTACCCCGTTCTTTGATATTTTCGAAAGTCATCCTCTCCTTTCGTTTGTCTAGTCTTAATTTGAACCTACGTCACTTCCGGTTTAGCGGTAGTCGTAACAGCAAAGACGTCAGTTTTTTCCCCCGTTCTTTTCCTCCTTTGCCGTACGCGTTCGAGCCTGCCTTCCTACTACCACTTTTTTTTTTTTGCTCAACATACACCTCCAAATATCCGGGCAACGCCGGGCTGAAATGCAAGTAAATAAATAAAAATAAATCAAAACAACTTTTGTTTCAATAAAAATAGCAGCGAGTGCCCGAATGACCGCAAAAAAAAAATAACCATGTATGTAGGCTCGAACCTGGAACGCGAATGAAGGGAAAAGGTAATTTGGAATTTATTTTGCCCCCTGTTCTAAGACGATTTTGACCTTATGAATCTGAAAAAAATAACTTTATAAACATTAACGCGTGCGTAATATGCATTTGTTTTTTATTTTTTATTTTTTGTAAAGGCTCGTTTTTCACTGGCTTTTTTTTCGTAAATGAAGGAAATTTACGATTTGCGTTTTTTAAGGGGGGGCTTTTTCGATGTGCTTTTTTTTTAGTGGGGCTTTTTTTGTTTCTCAAAGTGTAGCTTAAGTTTGAATTAGAAGCGGTCAAAGTTTCTGTATAGCCGTTTCAAGAATAAAAACAAACAAATGAAATCTTTTCAGTTTATTCGTAAGTGTTTTTATTTTGTTTGAATATTTAAAAAAAAAAACTAAAAAACAAACATTTTTCTGTCTGCACTGGATTATCTTTTATAGCTAGAAACTTAAGATCACCAAATTATTTTATTTGGTGAAGAGTTTGTTCTTTTTATGTTTCGAAATTTCCAGGGGGAAATAACTTTAAAAAAGTCTATGTCGGAAACAATTGCAAATAAATTCAATTAAATATACTATTAATTTACTTGTTATTTAAAGTTTATTAAATAACAATTTTAAATAGCAAACGTAAAAAAAATCTCTCGCTAAAAACATTAACTAACATACCGCTATTTAGTAAAATCGATTTTCCTTAATGCAACATGCAAATTAGGTGGCCTCTTAATTGTATATTTTGCAAGAATTATAATATATATTAATAAATGAAAGAGGAAAGTAGTGGACCTTTTGCATATATTAATCAAATTGTGAACAAACAAACACAGGAATACGAATTTATGTAGATGTGTGTAAACGTGTCATATATATATGTATATATATATGTGTGTGTGTGTCTGAATTCGTGCGTCGTCTAGTGCTATAACATAGGGGTGTATATGTGATGTATATTTATTGACGTGTATATATATTTACGTTTCGATATATTTGTTTGTCGAGATATGAATCTGCCTCGTCTAGTAATTGCTTTAACAGGATATATGACAATTATAAGATTAACGGACAGATAACATTCTCTGGGGTTGACCATCGGCCAATGGGAAAACATATCCGGTCCTTCTTTGGTCTTGATTTGACGGATCCTTGGAAAAGCTGCAAATAAAGATTCGTACAAATCGAAGTCTTTTTAGTGGTATTTACAGCAGCTTTATTTACCAATGCTTCCCCTATTGGAAAGCAACAGTGCTAGTCCTAGATATTTACTACTGACATTTTCCACTACTCTGAGACATAAATCGAATGATCTTCCTTCGTCACGTATTTTGTTTATGTTTTAGCATTTTTTCCATTAAAACATTTTAACATAAATAATTAAAACTGTGAATATTTATTTTCCTATGATAACATTCTTTCTGACATTCTATTTTTACAAATTTTAATAACGATAATAATCGTTGACCTTTCGGCATTGCCCTGCTAATATCTAAAACTGGTACCCAAGTTCGGAATTACCCTATTCTACAAGATAGACCTATAAATCTTATTAGGTTATCCATGTAGGAGAAAAAAAAACTGATATAAAACTTGCATTCTACATCGTGACTTCGAACATCTTTTCACTGAACCACTAGGAGAAGTTTTTTCTCCAGAGCTGCATCAAACGATAGGAGAAATGCATAACTCTGGGTGGGGGAGGTTCCTATCTAGAGAAAAACTAATAACTGTGCCAAGTTTCGTTGCTCTACTGCTATGGGAAGTGGGTCAGGGGCATTACTTATTGCACGCCCCTCGTATCTCATTAGAACTATGCGCGTTGGAATGAATACTCCAGACCCAAAAGAAAGAAAACTCATTCTTGAATTGGGTTGGGAGGGTGAAACACAACGGTCCGAAACTCGAAATCTTTAATGGCAATATCAACCTACCTCCTGCATCATGATGGACAACGTTAACCATCGTTCACAGTGCATTTCACAAACAAGAAGGTGCCTTTAACCCGGATATCTCCATATGCTGAAAAAACATCAAAGTCTCTGATCAGCAAAGTATAATGTTTAAACGAAACCAAGTACATCTCAATCACGGCTACATCCACTAACAATAACACGGAACCTGTTTAAATATCTCATGAACTCGCATTTAAAATCTCTAAGCAGAGAGTAATGTATCTATCTTCTATCTATATATATAAGCCAAATGCGCGCGCGCATTTTTTGTATGTCTCGAAAATTATTTTTTCGCCGACGCTCCCGGGGGGGGGTACTATCGCTTAGAACTGTTTATATAGCCCCCTAGATCATAATATGGAAGATTTGCGAACACGCATTACGTCTAGTATTATTTTACAAAATTATAGCTATTTTAGCCCGTCTTGTGTTCGTTCAGCATTTTTGCATAAAACCGAAACTAATTCAAAGCCCTGTGTCCCTGGCAACCGCACCGGGGTGCGTCCAAAAGCAATCAGCTTTGATCAATGTGGGCCAAACTCCTTATATCAGACAATTGCTATTCAATCTGAACAATGGCTGATTTCCCCCTCCTCAACATCTTGGGGAAGCATGGGTAAACAAACCCAAAAGCTGTTCAGCAGCAACAGTTCATTCCGCTACTTCTATTTGACTGATTAATGGGGTCAAATAGAAGCAGCAGAGTTAACTTTTATTGCGGACACGTGTTAATTCTGTTTTTAATAGTTTTAAATAAATTCAAGCGTGTTTAAGCTACTCTGTATTGCTGGCTGAGCGGGTAACGTGTCTGGTTTTTTGCACACTTTATCTAAAGAGTTCGAATCGTGTTGTGAGATGTCTTTTGTTTGGATTTTTAAAGGTTTAATATCGAATCAGGGTTATTTAAGCTATGTTCTATGTTTTGTTTTTTTGTTTTTTCTTTCAGATTTTTTAAAGAAGTTTGAACTTTCGTTTTTCTGTTTTTTTTTTCATCACATTCGCGTTCTTTTTTTTTTGCTTTTGTTTTTCCGATTTTAAGAAATTTTAACATCATTCGTTTGCCTTACGTTAGTTTTTTTTTTTTTTTCGATTTTTTTAAGTTTAAAAATTTTTTTTAATAATATTTAAACAGGGTGATTACTTAGCTTATTCTTTTGTTTTGATTAAACCACCCCCGCCCGCCCGAGCACACACCCCTCTAAACACTCGGGCAACGCCGGGTACCCCCCGCTACATATACATATATATATACATATATTTAGCAGTGTCGCACCCAGTTCCAAAGTTTGCCAGGAAAAGAATACCGGAACTAGGCACCATGTTCACTGCGGCCAATTACGTTTTATATTCTGGTTTTAGTGCTGCCGACATCCAAGGGAAACGCTAGTTTTAAAGCCCTATAAAGAAACATGCACCAAGATGGAGGATTTTTTCGTTGAATTCTGATAAAAGTTCGTCAAATAAAGGGTCTTTTTCCTTGGTAAATTTTGTTCCTGCTATACCCTCTCTCCACATTCGGCAACTTCAGCATTTTTCAGTTCTTGTTACCGACTGGGGGCCTTATGAATGTTGTCATATGAAAAGCGGAAAATATAGAGACTGAGTCTTTAACATTTTTCTCCTTATCTAACGGAGATCTGCAA